>NC_073379.1:8930207-9160207 GCF_028641065.1 Leucoraja erinaceus
TTCCTACCTCTTAAAAACCGCCAAAATGTTGAATTTTTGCGCTGAAAAAAATTGTGGAAGTCATGGTAAGTGTGAGAGACGTACCCAACTTCAGAATTCCAAAAGTGAAGCGAAATTAAGGTAAAGAGAAGCGAGAGCTGAAGGGAGAACAGCAGCTAAAGTGCTTTTCTCACAGAGAGTGGTGAGTCTGTGGAATTCCCTGCCTCAGAGGGCGGTGGGGGCAGGTTCTCTGGATGCTTTCAAGAGAGAGCTAGATAGGGCTCTTAAAAATAGCAGAGTCAGGGGATATGGGGAGAAGGCAGGAACGTGGTACTGATTGGGGATGATCAGCCATTGAATGGCGGTGCTGGCTCGAAGGGCCAAATGGCCTACTCCTGCATCTATTGTCTATTGGTTAATGGTCTCAACTATGACAAGTCAAAATAACCATATCTTTAAACAATTCCATGCACATAATATATCAGTCTATAGAAGGGTCCCGACCCCGAAAATCTCTGGATAGTGCTAGTGTATGGGGTGATTGCTGGTCGTCACCGACACAGTGTGCCGAAGGGCCTCTTTCCGCGCTGTACCTCTAAACTAAACTAAAAGGAGTTAAGAGAAGAGTGTTTTATTGTCATATGGTCATAAGGTCATAAGTGATAGGAGTAGAAATAGGCCATTTGGCCCATCATGTCTACTCCATCATTCAATCATGACTGATCTCTCTTCCCCTCTTAACCCCATTCTCCTGTCTTCTCTCCTATTGACACCTGTACTAATCAAGAATCTATCTATCTCTGTCTTAAAAATATCCATTGACTTGGCCTCCACAGCCTTCTGTGGCAATGAATTCCGCAGATTCACCACCCTCTGACTAAAGAAATTCCTCCTCAACTCCTTCTTAAAAGAACGTCCTTTAATTCTGAGGCTATGACCTTGAGTCCTAGACTCCCACTAGTGGAAACATCCTCTCCACATCCACTCCAAGGATGTAATAACAAAAAGTGTTAAACAAGATTGAACAGAGTGCATGGATTTAAAGGAAATTCATATTTGATTGATCTGCTGGAATTCTTTGGCGATATAACTTGTGCAATAGAAAATGGGGAACCATGGACAGTGAATGAAGGAACTACAGATGCTGGTTTACCAAAGATAGACACAAAATGCTAGAGTACAAAGACATGATTGGAATTCAAGAATAGCTGGTACCCACCTGCACTGCAGTACACCATTAGTCAGCCTGCCAAACTGCGAAAAAAAAAATTCTGTCCAATATTCAATTCTCAAATCACATTGGTATATTTCCGCCAACTACACATTTGTGAAGCTTGGGGAGCTACTGTGTAGGACCTTGTCAAAAGTCAACAAATACACTGTCCACGGTTGAGTCTGAAGAAGGGTCACGACCCGAAACGTCACCCATTCCTTCTCTCCAGAGATGCTGCCTGTCCCGCTGAGTTACTCCAGCTTTTTTTGTCTATCCTCAAAACTATTCTACTGGTTCTGTGCTCACGGCTGAAGTGATGTGCCAGCCAATTCTCAAATCCATTCAGTATTCTGTGTAAAAATAATTTCCTGATTTGGAGACAGGGTACCATCTTCAAATGCATGGCTGACTGGCTGAGAGAGAGAGACAGTTGAGTGAATCGATGTCTGTAATTTGGTAGAAAAGTACTTCAAGTCATTTTAACATGCATGACATTAATTTTGTGATCTGCATCAAGGCTGTAATAGAATGCTTGACTTGTTTTTTCCGTTTACTCTTTCATTTTACAGATTTTATCCTGATGTATAGCACTTGAGACAAGCAATAATGGCAAAAAGAAAAGTTGCTTCTAAAGCATCGAACTTGCAGGTAATGCAAAACATAAGGCTTGAGGTGTGTGAGGTTTCATGTTTTATTTGCTGTATTTGACGTACCATATCATATTGGATCCTTGCCTTGTTACTTTGGTGATAGTTGTCACCAAATGCTAGTTAATCAAATATAAAACAGTTTCCTTAGTGTTCACATGTAAATGCCCAAACATACACACAGTATTATTCATGTTAAAATATTAATTGATTATCATAACATTTCAAATATGAATAATATTATGTATTGACATATTTTTGCTGACATCATGCAGCATTTGTAATTGCTAATAGTTATGGCAATGAAATTCTATTAGTATTGAGTATCAAACGAAATGGAAAAAGAGTTATTGACATGCAGATAATTTGGGGTAGAGATTTCCTCACAGGCTATGTCTGCTCCGTCAAGTGAAATTACATTTATTTTGAAGAGTTATTCTGGGGATTCTGAACAAGATGTGTCCATCATTCAACACTTGTAAAATAGATTAAATGGCAAAAGATTTCCAGATGTTGGAAACTGAAATAAAAAAAAAGAGAATGCTGGATATATTGAACAATCAATCAATCAATCAATCAATTTATTCATAACATACACAATAAAGTGCAGTGAAATGAATTTACCAGCAGCGGTACAATTAAAAAAGAACACACAATACACAATAAAAATTTAACACAAACATCCACCACAGCATTCTTCACTGTGGAAGGCACAAAGTACAGCCAGTCCTCTTCCATTGTTGCCCCATAGTCGGGGCCATAAACCTCCGCAGGTGCCGCTGCAGGCGGCCAGGTGTACAGGCCCTCTCGTCGGGACGGTAAGTCCTGAATCGGCGCATCCCTACCGGAGGCCGCGGCTTCAGGATGTTGTAGGCCGCAGGCCGGTGGTCGGAGCTTCTCCGGGGATCTCCGGCGAGGGATCCCGCTCCGGATGTTAAGTCCACGCCACCAGTTTGTGCTGATGATTCTGAACAGGTCAAGCAGTATCTGTGGAGGGAGAAAAATAGTTTCTCGATACACTCTAGGTCTTCTCTTTTCATTGATGCTATCTGTCTTTTTCAGTATTTCCACTATTTTATTCTTGTGGTAAGATAAGTTATGTGCCTGTCATTGCATTGCTGGTTGTGGAACTTGCTGCCACACATCTTTGAAAACATTACAGGAATACTTTGGCTTTGCAGAAACCATCATGCAAAGAGTTATATGAAAGTGAGCCTACTTTTCCTTTATCTACCACTCAACTATCAGTTATAGTTGGCCAGTCTTTTTGCCACAGGAATAATAATGAGCTGCATAACAACAGTTGGTATCAAGAAGAATTTTGACCAGAAGCTTGTCTGTTCATTTCCCTCCACGTGCTGAGTTCCTTCAGCAGTTCGATTTTTGATACCTCTAACTGTATATAAACTTTCCTCCTTTGCACCATCCTTGCTGCCAATTTCCCACTTTACTTTCTTGCGACATTTCCTTTACATACTCTTCCAGTTTTTATGCCAGTGCTTTTCCAGGCGCTCTCTTTTGTAAGCACTCGTCCATTATAATGGTGATTTATTATTATAAAACTACTCTGTACATCACTGAGCTACAGAACTATATAGCCCGAGTAACAGCGATGCAACAGCCCCAGACAAGCTCAATGCTTTCTATGCTCCCTATACAAAAGGGAGAACAATAATGTGCCCACATGAGCTCCCACATCACCTAAAGACGCTATGATTTCTAAGCTGCAACTTCACAAAAGGAAACTGATGGCAAATAAGTGATCCATTGTCCTTGCTTAAATGCTTTGTTCAGATTTTGCTTGCCAATAACTTCACACTGTAGGATTTGCAAGTATAACAATGCTACTGTGCTTTTTGAAGGGTAAAATAGCTGATTCTAGAAAATACAAAACCAACATGTGGGATTAGTAAAATAAATTATCAAGCCCCTTGTGATGACGATTTGATGTGGTGAAGGCTGTTGGCACGCTGGTTGTCATCGTTAAGTGTACAAGATGGTATGTTATGTTGCGGTTGCACAAGATGTGAGTGAGGCCTGCACTTGGAGTACTGTGTTCAGTTTTAGTCAGCCAGCTAAAGGAAAGATGCCATAAAGCTGGAATGAGTGCAGAAAAGATTTACAAGGATGTTGAGGGACTGAGTTATAGAGAGAGTTTGGGCAGCTAGGACTTTATTCATAGAATTGTAGAAGTATCAAGTAATGAGTGGCACAGATAGGGTGAATGCAGATCTTTTTCCCAGGATTTGGGAATCAAGAACTAGAGGGCATAGGTTTAAAGTGAAAGGGGAAAGTTTTAAAAGGAATAAGTGGGGGAAATCTATCACCCACAGGGTGGTGGGTGTTCGAGACGAGCTACAGACAAAATAGTTGAGGCAGGTACAATAAAAATGTTTAAAATACATTTTTATTGGCAAGCAAAATAGATAGGAATTCAGAAGGATACGAGTCAAATGTTGGCGAATGGGACCAATGTAAAAGGGCATCTTGATCGGCATGACAAGTTGGGCTGAATGACCTGTTTCTGTAGTCTAGGACTATTGACTAATATATTATATGATCATTTATTTTCAGACATTTTTTTGTTGTATACCGTTTTAACATTGACAAAATGAATTTAGTTCCGACATTTCTTCTTTTATAGGCTTCTAAAGCTGCAAGATCTAAAAAAGATGAACGAAATCAAGCAAAAAAAGGAAAGCCAAAGCCAAACACTAAAGCCAAATTGTCAGATCAAAGGAAGCTACAGTTTTCCCCAGACCTATCCAGCATTTTAAGAAATTCAGAAAGTCAAGAAGATGATGAACAAAATGATGTTTATGGTAAGGTGTTAATGATTGGGGAATACAATATAGTTGCTATGTTCTTCTGTGCAGTGATGTACAAATTGTGCTGCTTCTTTGATTTGCAACTGGCTTGATCATCTTGTGTGTCGTAAATATAATACAGACCACTACACAACATCAACAATGGACTGAGAAAGACTTCATAGATGTTGCGATGTAAATTGACAGATTCTAAACCCAAGTGTTGAGCTTATCAAATAGCAACAACTGCTTGCTGCATCAAAGTAGAGCTGTCAAACAAAATTTGGACTCGACTCGTGTAAAATGATACCAATGTAGGTAACATAAAGCTTGTCCAAAAAATGATGCTTTAAAGGTGAAGACAGAAAGAAAGCTGGAGAGGTTGGAGAAGAGTTTGAAGCCTCCTCAGCTGACGGCAGTCGTCAACAGGGGAGGACATTTTCTTTGATGATAGTCAAGAGGCCAGAAGATGAAAGGGGCAATGCTGTGTCTGGAAGGACTTGAAAACAAGGGTAAGAATTTCAGTCAAGATGGACAGTTGTGAATGGGGTAGAGCAGAGCAGCAGGTTTGGGTATCACCATGTGAAAATCAGCGACTAGCAGCATGTTGGAAGAATTGTGTCCAAAGTTATCAAAGGTATAGATGTTGGATTTCAAGAGCAAATGAGCAGAAGGAGAACAGAATTGGATGTATAAATAGAAATAAATTGATTTAACAATTGTGTGCATGGAATCAGTAACGAGTATAAAGTTATTCTGGTCTTCAGCCACTTGACACTGGCTTTGGTCTTCTGGGAACCATTATCTCCAAGGACCTTAAGAGGGGGGCTACCATCGACTCCACAGTCAAAAAGGCACAACGTAGGATGTACTTCCTACGGCAGCTGAGGAAGCACAATCTGCCTCAGGCAATGATGGTCCAATTCTACACGGCCATCGTAGAGTCTGTTCTCACCTTCTCCATCATGGTCTGGTTTGGCTCAGCCACCAAGCACGACACCTGGAGGCCGAAGCGAATTGTCCAATCAGCAGAGAAGGTTATTGGCTGCAACCTTCCCTCCATTGATGAACTGTACACTGCACTGGCCAGGAAGCGAGCGGGCAAGATCATCTCCGACCCCTCTCACCCTGGTAACAAACTCTTTGAATCACTTCCCTCTGGAAGGCGACTCCGGACTGTCAAAGCTGTCACAGCCAGACATAAAAACAGATTTTATCCACGAGTAGTTGCTCTACTCAACCGCCAAAAATCTGTAGCCTCCCTTTGATTTGGTATTTTGTTGGTTCACATGCTTGATCAATGGTGTTTTATCATTAATGTTTTATTATTATTTATGTTTAGTGTTTTCTGAGTCATTCGTAACTGTCACTGTATGTCATGTTGTTACGTGTGCGGAGCACCAAGGCAAATTCCTTGTATATGAATACTTGGCCAATAAACTTACTTACTTGTCCATAGCAGACTTCAACTGGAAATCTATTGCTGTACTAATGCATTTGGAATTGATTTCTTTGAATCAGCTAGATTTAACAAAAATAAACATGGGATTGGAGCTACAACAGACCACAGTCTGTTCGTATTGGTGGAAATGTGTCAGTCTCGATAACAATCAGCACGGGAGCACCTCAAGGCTGCGTGCTCAGCCCCCTACTGTACTCCCTCTATACTCATGACTGCGTAGCCGATCACAGTGCGAACTCCATCATCAAGTTCGTTGACGACATCACTGTTGTGGGACGTATCACTGATGGGGATGAGTCAGAGTATAGAAGAGAGATCGAGCGACTGTCCATATGGTGCCAGCACAATAACCTGACCCTCAACACCAGCAAAACCAAGGAACTGATAGTGGACTTTGGAAGGAGTAGGATGGGGACCCACAGCCCCGTTTATATCAACGGGTCAATGGTTAAAAGGGTCAAGAGCTTCAAATTCTTGGGCGTGCACATCTCTGAAGATCTTTCCTGGTTCGAGAACACTAATGCAATCATCAAGAAAGCTCATCAGCGCCTCTACTTCCTGAGAAGACTATGGAGAGTCGGTTTGTCAAGGAGGACTCTCTCTAACTTCTACAGGTGCACAGTAGAGGGCATGCTGACCAGTTGCATCGTGGCTTGGTTCGGCAACTTGAGCGCCCTGGAGAGGAAAAGACTACAAAAAGTAGTAAACACTGCCCAGTCCATCATCGGCTCTGACCTCCCTTCCATCGAGGGGATTTATCGTAGTCGCTGCCTCAAAAAGGCTGGCAGTATCATCAAAGACCCACACCATCCTGGCCACACACTCATCTCCCTGCTACCTTCAGGTAGAAGGTACAGGAGCCTGAAGACTGCAACAACTGAAAAAGCTACTTATTTAACTACTTAACCAGGTTCGCTTCTTAATAAACAGACACCACACAAACTGTTTCGTAGACCAGTTCAAAACTTTACTTAACATCGGCCGATGGAAGGGAGCGAGGATTCCAGCTAAGTGACCAATGTAGACACTCAACTGTCCCCAGTCCTCTTCCTCGAACAACAGAATTACATTGCTTTAAATAGGTTTTTTGTCCCCTTATCACATTCCACAGACATTAGTCATGGTCAGAAGTACTGGAAAAGGTTTCCACAGAATGCATCACATCAAACCTTTTTTTTACATGGTACAAGATATACTAAAAACATCGTATATCTTCTTTGTCACTTGGTCCCTCATAAACATAGACCATCTGTTTACAAAGATGTGACCACCTATGTCTCTCTTCCTCTATCACCTCCTCCCCCATAAACATTGGTCATTTGATCTCTACTTCAAAGATATCTTTAGCTGCTTCTCTCTCTGCCTGTCACTTGGGAGACAATGTTATAGGATTTATTATCTCCCACACCCACAACCTAAGGCAAGCCTAACTTGACACTAAATATAAGCTGTAAGCTAGCCCAGAAACCAATTTAATATCTTCTTATATTTTTAACTAAAACTCGGCTTCATCATTCCATCCTTTTATCAAAATTTTGATAACAACTACAGTCCTTCCTGAGTACATACGAAAGACCATAAGCATCTCATCAGACAAATTAATAGTACACTAGTAACCCAATCAATTCATAGTGGACAATCGTTTCACAAGTCCCTCCAAACATTTTAAATGGCCACCAACCTCCCCCGGACCTTACTACCATAGGACAGGAAAAGGATCATAAAAATTGCTCAGCCTTTATTCGGCTTCATTTGGAATTCCCTGTGTGCTGGTGTAACTGGTTCATGCTTCTCTTGTGTGACACTGCATTTGCAACATAACAATGCCCTGTCACAAATATACTGTTTCTTTAAAATACACCAGTGCCTTGGTTGTGGCAAAAACAGGTAGATTTAACTGGCCTTTGCAGACCTCTTACTGTCTGTAGTCAGGGTATCTTTGCTGCGCTTGTCATGTTTGACTTCAATCTTGTTTAAAAGGAGGTGTGTACCATCCTTTAAATGTGGGTTAGTCCGCAAGTTTGCCATTCTGAAGAAAGTTCAGTCCATGTGGGCTGGGCCACCCCAGAATAAAGGAACATCAATAGCCCATCGTCCTTGTTTCCACAAACTGTTCACAGTCAATCAAATGTATCCAGCGATGATGATCTTTCATCTTTACAGCAGTTCATGTTGTTAGCAACACTTGGTTGTTCTTTTCAATACAGTTTCAATTTCTTCTTGTCCCAGCACCCCCCGTCATCGTATAGCTTTTATGGCTCCCAGCAAAGCTCCTCCAACCTGGGAATGTAGATCTGGCAAGACATGGGTTAATTGCCGACCATACATAATTAGTTAATTGCCCAGGGCCTGTAAGTGGCTTCCCCCCACTCTCCAGGGGGTAGACACGGCAGCTTTTCCTGTATCAATAAAAAGTTGTGAATCTTGTTCACCAGCTTAGTTTCACCAGCACTTTTGTCTACTTTGATCCTCCATTCCTTCCTAACACTTCCCTGTGAATTTATTCTTTAATCCTATTATATCCGAAGAGGCTCTCTCCACCTAAATATTCAATTCTCCAAATATGTTCTCTTCCCCAATCTACTTTATCTTCTCACCTTTCATCCCTCATTGTGAGTTCCCTCAAACCTCCTTTTTTAAGTCATAAAACAATTTTTTCATCTACCTTCATTTCTCTCACACAGCCCATGCTTCAACATCTTTGTTTGCTTGAAAACAGTAATCTTGCTTCATTTGCATTTTAAAAGACAACCTCTGTTATCATATCAAAACAATCTTTTCCAAAAGAACTCATTCAGAATCAGTAATCAATAATACATTTACTTTTCTCTGTAATTTTGACATTTCCAATCTCATTTAACACTTTAATCGGGATGAGTCTTTTTTAAACTTGGTTCAAAAGATCTATAATCATCCAACACATTAGCACACCATAAACTTTGTAAATTTGCATTTTAAAGGACAACTTCTTAAAAAGTGACACACAACTTTGCTCATTGCTTCGAATTTCCCACATTCCACATACAAAAACATTGTTTTACAAGCAGTACATATACAAAAACATTGTGTTTTACCAGCAGTATATAATATTTCATTTTCAAAGACGTCTCTTTGTAATTTACTTTCCTTTTTTTTTTTTTTTAATTTCTTAGTTCTCATTTGATTGTTCTAAAACACACAATTTTAGGCCTACTGCTATTCCTAGCAATACTATAAGCCTCTTCCTTTATTTTCTCCTGGCATTCAAAAACAAATCACATTTCTTGGGTTTTGATGCTTTAGAGGAATTATATAAATCATTTATTTGAATGATAGCCATTGCATATCCATCATCAAGCTTTCTAATGTGGCTTGTCAGCCATCCCACTGCTCATAACTTCATAAATCCTTTTATTTCGATTTGAGAGTCCAATTTTGTATTAACCCACATCAAACTCAATGTAAAATTCCATCCATCCTATGTGGAATTTTCCCTAAAAGTGTCTTTAAAACAAGACTATTAATCAATCCCCTTAGTGTACAATACTCAATTCAACAATAAGCTTTTCCTTAGCTGGATCCTCAACATCATAGTTCTGAAAACCATTGTGTATATATTCTACAAATTTGTCCTTCACCTATAACTGATCATTCATTTTGTCGATCCTATATATGTAGATGATAGTACTTCATGCTTTTTCTATTTATCCATATCTGCATCTATTTTTTTAATTATGTTGTACTTAATGAATACACTACATTTCCACATTGCAGAGGGGATGAATTCCCAACAAAATGTCCACAAAGAGATTTAATGTACTGCCAAACCCTTGACAAAATTTGTTGATTCTTTTGCCTTTATTTAATTTTTCCTTACACAATTTCTATTAGAGAAAAGTAGGCCCAAATCCTCTATCGATTTCCTCCACAGATGCTGCCTGTCCCGTTGAGTTACTCCAGCACTTTGTGTTTTACTATTGCATTTACATTTTATTTGTGCTGTTAATTTATCTACCTTATTGCAATGCCGTACGCAATTAAGTACATTGCCTTATTTTTCCTCATTTTTATATACTCCAACCTAATTTACTACTTGTTTTTGTTTCCACTGCCTATTTATTTTGCTTTCCAGTTGTCTAATCTTTATTTTCCAACTTTCCTTCTTAAATTTCTTTTTGTTCCCATCCCACTGCCAAGCTAGTTTAAATTCTCCCAACAGCACTGGCAAACCTCTGTGGGGATAATGTTCCTGTGCTGCTGGGTACAACCTTTCCGATCTGTAGAAAGGTCCCTGGAGAATAGCCACAATGCTCCAGAAATCCAATTTTTTTTTTTTTCCTACTCATCCAATATCCATCCTTCTCATCTTATATATTAACTTATTTTGCTTATAAATATACTTTCAGCTGGGAATCCACATGTTGATTCAATTGCCAAGTTTGGGACATAACAAGGATTCTATCAGCTGAGACTGGAAATAACCTGGCAATTAGTCCCCAATTTTTTAGTTTAACAAATACAACGTGTTGCTAAAGAAAAAGGATTTACCTCCTGGGTAATTTTTGTCATTCTTAATCCCCATTGACGACTTTCCACCATCCCAATTTGTTCTCTTGGACCTTGCCTACAGTGATTGCTGTCAGATATTAAACGTTGTCCATCCATTTTTCTTTTACCAATAGTGGACAGACTGAGAGCTCTCACAACTGAACAACTAAATAATCTAAAATTGCCAGGCAAGTATTTTACACACTCACCCCAATGGCATTTCAATAAAAACCAATGTTGTAGGCATTAAAAAGGAATCAAATATATTCAAATAACAACTATTTAAGTTTAAACATAACAGATAGTTTAAACCCATGAGGGTATCCTAATTGGTTTGCCTGGATTATTTCATTGGCAAATTTTACATTCAGAGGCCTGCTTCAGTGCCTCTACAATTTTTTGGGTGCCACCACATTTCCTTTGTTATCCTATCATTCCCTCCTTACCAGCATGGGTAAGACGGGTAAAAATGTATCGTTATACACCAACTTGTCCAAGCGGGGTGTGCTGAATCAATGGCACAGCCCTCTTGTTTCCATAGTTATTATTATATACAAGAGGCGTCCCTCTGTAATGTACATACCTCCCTCATGTTTGGCAGGACCGTTCTATTTGCTAGTATCTGTTTACCAGATGTCACCACATTTGGATGTACAGGCTGCTTGCTTGGATACACTATCAGCAACCCATTGCCTTTTGCTATAGGGTCCCCAGCACCAGTGTGTGCAGTACATTTAATAATGATCAGCTGTTCTGGTAGCATCAATGCCTTAAACAAATTACACACAGAAAGGCATTCCCGTGCTCCCAATCCTGGAGAGCTTTGTAAGGTCAGAACTTCAAGTTATAGGGATGTTACTGATGGAACTGTCCCAGGTAAAGATGCCATTGCTACTGGTAGGGCATAGGGAGGTGGACATCTCACAAGATTATCTAACTCCTCCTCATTTTCATTACCAAATAGGGTCGTCGTGCCAGACATGAAGTCTCCTCCAGAGGATTTACCAGTACTGGGTTTATTTTTTACGAACCATCACCTGTTTCTCACCTCCTGTCTGTCTTTTAATTCTATTCTCTTGTTCCTCTGCCCACTGGCATTCTAGTTGCAATAATTTCCATCCTTTCCTAGTGCTATCCTAGTTTCTTAACTCTATCTAGCAAAGGTTACAAAACTGTGAGATTTAAAAAAAAAAATCAAATCTGCAATTTATCCCATCAGATAAAGCATAACAATAAGTTTAATTTGACACCTAATTCACTTTCATATCTCAAGTAATAAAAAATTATGGCCATTTTCATACTCGGAAATTAGCATCTTGTTCCCTATTGATTTTCTATGGACATAACAAAAAAACTGTGATCATGGACCGTCAAAAGCCCATAACCTTCTTAAAAATTAAGAGAACTGAATGAAATTTTCAGTTATCATAGATTGAACCATTCTGACACAAATATAAAATAATCTTACTTGGATGACCTGAAATTAAAAGCATATAATTAGTTAGTTACCCAATTGTAGCTAATTTCAAACTTCAATTACTAGATCCAAACATATATCCATTTCTTAATAAATGATTAACATTTTTAAACAGCCTAAGTGTCCAAATTATATTCACAAATAATTCACAATAAAACATGATTTTTAAATCTCATTTACATCAATTTATAGGCCAAATGGAAGGAATTTAGTGTTCAATTGCTGTAAATTAAAGTCTATTTTAAATCGGCTTTCTAGTGCGTTCCTGTGAAGAAAAATACTGCGGGATATAAAAAGCCCAAAATGAGCTACTCGCAAGAGAAAAATTTACAGGGTTCTTAAGAAGCCCCTTTTAATGTAAAAAATAAAGTACATACCGGTACTTGTTTGCTTTATAAAACCCTGGGACTGCGAGAGGTCGAGGATCTAGCGAATGACCTCCAAACTACTACAACCACCATACAAGGCCATAAAAACCAATAACACCCTTTGCGACGGGGTCCCCCAGCGATTCTCCGTTAATGATGCACTAGGCTGAACATTTTCGACTGCAACAGCCCAGTAAAAATCGCGTTTTAAACCTGCCCCCTCTAAACAGCGCCAAAAGCACGCACACGGCCTGGGCAGATTCTCATTGACGATTCAGGTAGGTTTTGTAACATACCTACTCTATCCCCTTCTTACATTCAGTATCCATCCAACTTCGAACTCTACTCTCCTCATGCTTCTCCTCTGTTCCTGATTTCCATGTTTTAATTCCTTTCTTCCATTTCTGTCCTGTCTTCCTTTCCCATATCAACACCTCTGCTTATTTAATTGTCTCAACATTCCATGTGCCCCCTACTGGCCAGGCTTCATCCCCCAACCGTTTGGTCAACTTGTAACTTAACATTCTAAATTTCTTATTATACATAGGATTCAAATAACACATATATTGGACCGGTATCCAGAGCATTCCCCATAGATAGATAGAAAGAGAGAGAGAGAAAAAGACTTCTTAATTCCGAATCGTTCCAAATATATCAACCAGGCCGACCCACTAAATGAGACCCCAGTTTCTCAATTTGGCTGACTTTTTAATTCCTTAATATACGACCCAAGTGTCTCAACGAAGCAGACCCGCTAACCGAGACCCCAGTTTTTTTTCAACTTGGCAGACTTCTTAATACTGTAATATACAACGTCACTTATTTCTCAACCCGACAACTCTTCGGATGTCTCAATAAGCCAGACACACACCTCAACCCCCGTATCTCAACCCGACAAATCACGGATATCTCAACAAGGCTGATGAGCCCTTAGTAGAGAGAGAAAAAGAGAAAACAAAGAGAGATAGACAGAGAGAGGAACCACTCACGTCCTTCTTAACAATATACATAAGACCTTTCTTAAAAATACATACACAATTCCGTCTTAAAAATACATACACAATCCCTTCTTTAAAAAAAAACCCATATAAAGCCCAACTGGTCTTACCTTTGTCTGTTGTCTAAGAACCTCGGCAGGGAACCAATTCAATTTCTGATGAAGGATCACAGATGTTCCCGGGAGTTTCTAGGGAGTCGGTCTTACAAGGGGACCGATAGAGCTCAGTTATCTCCCTTCCAATCCCGGCAACCTCCGCAACCTCTTGCACAGTCAGCCGTTGATGTGGTCCCAGCGAGGCCTGCATAACTACGCCAATGAAAAAGCTACTTATTTTAACTACTAAACCAGGTTCGCTTCTTAATAAACAGACACCACACAAACTGTTTGGTAGACCAGTTCAAAACTTTACTTAACATCGGCCGATGGAAGGGAGCGAGGATTCCAGCTAAGTGACCAATGTAGACACTCAACTGTCCCCAGTCCTCTTCCCTCGAACAACAGAATTACATTGCTTTAAATAGGTTTTTTGTCCCCTTATCACATTCCACAGACATTAGTCATGGTCAGAAGTACTGGAAAAGGTTTCCACAGAATGCATCACATCAAACCTTTTTTTTACATGGTACAAGATATACTAAAAACATCGTATATCTTCTTTGTCACTTGGTCCCTCATAAACATAGACCATCTGTTTACAAAGATGTGACCACCTATGTCTCTCTTCCTCTATCACCTCCTCCCCCATAAACATTGGTCATTTGATCTCTACTTCAAAGATATCTTTAGCTGCTTCTCTCTCTGCCTGTCACACTTGGGAGACAATGTTATAGGATTTATTATCTCCCACACCCACAACCTAAGGCAAGCCTAACTTGACACTAAATATAATTTAACTAAAACCCCCACAGTGTGTATACCTGGCTCGGACAAAATTGATTATATAACCTATTACGGTATTTGACACATGTGTGATCTATTTTTATTACTGGACACATTGATCTGTTTTTGTAGTAAATGCCTACTATGTTCTATGTGCTGAAGCAAAGCAAGAATTTCATTGTTCTATCAGGGACACATGACAATAAACTCACTTGAACTTGAACAATGAGTAGTTCCTAAGCCTATTGCCTGCTTGTGCTGGATTTAACACAAGATGTCACCAGAGAGCTGTTTTATAATTGGGGAACAGTTCCTTGAGTATTTTGTAACTAAAAATCGCTTAACAGCTGCTTTAAAGTGATTTTGAGGGTTTGTTTAGAACTTATCCCACTGTTTAACGTAAAGTTTACAAGTGCTTAACATTCTGTTCCATTGTTTCTAATCAAATTCTGTTCCATTTAACTTTGGCATGTGCAATTTGGGCCAAAGAGCCTATTTCCACGTTGAATGACTGTATAGATTTGTGATTAATGCAGATATGGTCATAGAGTTGTACAAAGTATGACTTTCTAATTTATACAAATAGCAGCATGTAGATTCAAAACAAAAGATAACAAGAGTTGTGGTGGACTAGAAGACTTATGGGCCTGTCCCACATAGGGGATTTTTCAGGCGCCTGCCGGTCGGTGACTGTCAAGTCATAGCAGGTCGCTGAAAAAACGGCGACTGGAATGGCGACTGTCAGAGTGGAACATACACACGCACACGCACATCGCTTCGTTCACCAGCCAGTTATGCAGGCGGGGGGAGCGCTGTCTGAGTGAAATTAACATGGTGCAAAGCCAATGTGATACCAATGACACACCATGATGGCGCTGTAATTAAGACGGTGAAAGCACGGGAAGGGTCACTTAAGTCTTTTAAAAGAGGGGGAGATGGGGTGGGGAGAAGGAGTGGAGACAACTTTTAAGAAGCCAGAGATACACAGCTGGGATGCTCGGCGGACATTGGTACGGCAACTTGAGCGCCCTGGAGAGGAAAACTACTGTTTATGGGTGTTTTTCAATGAACCAATGAAATTCGTCGGTCAGCACCGGCGAGAACCTACGACAACCTACGACCTCCTGGCGACCCGCTACCACTGCACCTACGGCACGAGAATTCTCGCTACTCTCCATGGCGGCTTCATTCTGGTCGCCGCTAATTTTTCAACATGTTCTGAGAATGCGGGAACTCCTCAGGACCATGAAGTCGACTCCTCGGCAATCACCCACGAACATGTGGCGACTGCAGTCTCCTGTAGTTGCATAAGTGGGACTACAGGAATACCTTTAAGAAATTAATTTTTGATGAATTCCACAGTGTTTCTGCTTGTGAGGAAGAGCAAGTGGAAGCCAGTAATACAAAAACTGCGAGAAATCAAACAGGAATTTTAAGGAAAGCTGGGAGTTGCTGTTGGAAGACAAACAGAATAGAGAATCTAAGATAAACATTTGAAGGAATCAAGAACCAGAGGAAATGAGTCTAAGGTAAGAGGGGAACGAGGAACCTGAGGGGCGATATTTTCACAGAATGTGGTGGGTATATGGAATGAGCTGCCAGAGGAGTAGGTGAAGCAGGTACTATAACAGCATTTTTACAGTCACTTGGACAGGTACTTGGATAGGAAAGGTTTAGAGAGATGTGGGCCGATGGTGGCAAATGGAACTAACTTAGATAGAGCATGTAGTTGGGCATGGACAAGTTGGGCTAAAGGGCCTGTCTCTGCTGTATGACTCATTTGGGTCGCGTAAGTGGCAACAACATAATACTTCCTGATGAGCTCAATGCCTTTAATGCAGACTGAAAGGGAGAACAATGACACATCTACTGGTTACCTACTGACCCTTGATCTTGGCTTTAAAGGCTGACATCCGAGCATACTTCAAAAGGTTGAATCTATGCAAAGCGTCACATTCTAAATGGCATACCTGGTCAAGTGCTAAAAATCTGTGCAGATCAACTAGCTAGTGTATTCAAGAACATCATTAACCTCTTGCTTCAGCAGACTGAGGTTCCCACCTGCTTCAAGGATGCATCTATCGTGCCAGTGCCCACGAGCATGGTGACTTGCTTCAATGACTATTGTCTGGTACCCTTACCACCGTAATGAAGGGCCACGAGAGATTGGGTATGGCACAAATCAATTTCTCTCAGAAATGACCTTGATCCATTTCAATTTCCCTACATATTACCAGCAAATACTATCTCACTTGCTCTTCGCTCTGTTCTGGACCATCTGGATAGCAGGAACTTGTACGTCAGGCTGCTGTTCATTGACTACAGCTTTGCGTTCAACACCCTCCATGTTCAAAACCCTTCTTCCTCCAAACATATCCACCATGCTTCTCACCAAGTTGTCAGACCTGGGCCTCTGCATCTCCATTTCTCATCATGATGAAACTGAAACCCTAGTCGTTCCCTTTTCTCCTACCTTTGGCAGAAGATACAGGAGCTTGAACATTCAGTTGAGAATGTTTCTTCCCAATGTTATCTGACTCATGGGGGAATTGTTTATTCACACCCCATTCCCAGACATTCTGCGCACACACCACATGGAAAATAATGATTTAGCGCAATGCTTTACACCATCTTTGCAAGGACACTTAGAGATGGCCAATAATTCCTAGTCTTGTCCACATCACATGAATTACATGTAAATGTAATACATACAGATGAATGTATAATAATCAATAACACAATAAACTAATAACCATAATACCAGGTGACCATAGTAGTACACTCCAAACTCCATAGTGCAACCAAAGACACAGACCTTTGCAGATCATAGTTGCTGAGGCTTATGTTGTGTAATGTTCAAGAGTCTGATGGTTGCTATGACACAGAAATCTAATCACAGATATTTAAACAGTGCTGTGCATTCCAAAAGCAATTGCTAATGTTAACATGAGCACGGTCTTTGAGCTAATTGCATTGCATTTGCACAAATAGCAGAATGAAAACGCAGCATTTTACAAATGTGCAATCTTAATTTCCTCTAATTCTACTGGTAATCAAAATTGACATCATCTGATTCAGTTTACAATAATTACTCTCTGCATCCTAATCCAACATTCAGATCAGTTCATTGTCATGTTCACCCAAGTGCAATGACATTCCTTGTTCAAATGAAGTTTGCAGAGTAAATACCATACACGAATGATAAATATTTAAATAAATATGTGCAAAATTAGAATATGCCAAAGAGTATTATAGTAGTATAATCATGGAATAACTAAAAAAGGTAGAGTTAAGAGTAACAGTGCATACCTTGAGTTTTGGATATTGTGATTGTTATGCGGTGAACCCAAAGACAAATATATAAATAAAGATTTAAGATGAATGATAGATGCAATAATTAACAGGGACTAAAGATTGAAATTAGCTACTGGCTATAATCTTGCATATTTACATGTAAATGTTTATTAATATGCACTGTCCCTGTTTTAAAAAAAATAAACAAACAATTAATGAAATTACACTTCATAAATTACTTTCCATTCTATCATAGTGATTGAGTCATACAGCATGGAACCAGCCCTCGGCCTAATTTGCCCATGGTGACTAAGCTGCCCCATCTATACTAGTCCAACTTGCCTGTGTTTAGCCCATATCCCTCTAAACCTGTTCTATCCAAGTACCTGTCCAAATATCTCTCAAATGTTGTTATAGCCCCTGCCTCAACTACTCCCTCTTGCAGCTCGTTTCATACACCAAAGAGCCTATGTGTGAAAAAGTCACCCTTCAGGCCTCTCTCACCTTTGCCCCTCTCACCTTAATCCTCGGTCCTCCAGTTCTTGATTCCCATACACTGGTTAAAATAGTCTGTGTATCTACTCTGTCTATTCACCTCATGATACACCTCTGTAAGATTAACCCTCATCCTCCTGTGTCCAAGGAATAAAGTCCTAGCCTGCCCAACTTCTCCCTATAGCTCTGGCTCCGAAGTCCTGGCTACATCCTCCTAAAGGGCCCGTCCCACTTGGCGATTTTTTTCGGCGACTGCCGGCGTCATATCAGGATTGCCAAAAGATTTTGAACATTACAAAATCCAGTGGCGACAAAAAAAATGTTGTGACACTTGAAACGCCTTGCGTCAATACTTCGTCATGCCGCATAACGCAGTGACTTTTTCGGTGACGTGATACTTCTGTCAATTATGCCTGTAGTCGCCGAAAAAATCGGCAAGTGGGACAGGCCCTTAAATCTCTTTTCAGTTTAATAACATCTTTCCTATAGCAGGATGACCAAAACTGAACATAATACTCCAAATGTGTCCTCACCATTTGTATCTGTTGAATATATTGATGTTGAATATGACTCTAGTTTTATGAGTACATATGTTCAGTTCTATTTTCAACTGATCTTCGTCAAGGCTGTATCTGTTTTTGTAACATAATCTCTGCTCTGTGACGTTGTTCATTGTTGAACCGAGTCAAAACACAGTTACTGCAGATTTGTGGGGAAAATAATCTGCTTGATTGAAATTAGCTACTGGCTATAATCTTGCATATTTCTGTTGATCGCATGGGCAAAATACATTGGCAGGTGTAATTGTAAAGGCAATGATTTGACTAGGTACGATTTTGAGAATCATTGAGCTGGAACTTAAACAGTGCATTGCTGTCAGTTGAACTTTTAAATGAGGTTACTGTATTGAAATAATGTATTTAACTGATGTTATGGAATTGATGGGAATAACTCTGTCCCCAGCAGCAGCCTTTGGCCTGGGACCCCAGAGTCCAGCATAGTAAAAGCCCTGTCCCACAGTACGAGTTCATTCCAAGAGCTCTCCCGAGTTTGCCCTGATTCGAACTCGGAGATTTACAGTAATGGCAACTTGTTGGTACTCGGGGCTCTCGTGGACATTTTTCAACATATTGAAAAATCATCACGAGTCTTCCCGTGCTTACATGCCGTTAGCGAGTCTTCCCGAGTACCTGCCGTTAGCGTTACGAGCCGCTAAGGGACGTCCCCGAGCTCCGACGTACCCACTACATTCTCCGTGCTTACCACATGTTTGATTTTTTTAAAACTCGGGAGAGCTCTTGGAATGAACTCGTACTGTGGGACGGGGCTATAAACTGCATGCTTGGAACTTATATGGTTGACAAGCAGATTTTCTGGACTACTAAGTAATCTTCCTTCCCTTTTGTAAGAAGGTACAGTGTATTACAGTAATTTTCCAGTCCACCGGATAGGTTTTAAAAGAAGCATGGGAACCACTGCCCAGTGAGTTTAAAGGGAGCACGTTATCGGGCCAATGGCGATGGAAAGAGTGTGACAATATTGTCCCTGGTGAATGGAAAGGGAGTGCAGTAATGAGGGCTCATTGATGGGAAAGAGACCAGGGTAAACTTCAGCCAGATGCCAGAACCATGGGGATACAGGTATTTGGTCAGATGGCAGACTATAAAAGCTCTGATGACATTTAGGAAATAGTACCAGGTGCCCACAAAGTGGATACTCTGCTTTAACGACATCGATTATCTCAGAGTAATGGTCTGAAGAGCAGGGCAGAATTGTACCTTGAGATCTTCCACTAACATCTATTTCAGCTGTGTTTCAAATAATTGGTCCTTGAGAACTTGGTTATCATTTAAAACAAAAATGAACAGAAGATGTTTCCTAATGTTTTCCAATTGCTTATTTGTCTTAACTTTTTGTTTGTAGATAACCCATTGCACAGCACAGCCGTGTTTTCTGGTGATTTGGAAGAGAATGACGAAAATGATAAAGGGGATGAATATCTTGCACCAAGTTATGGACGTGAGAAGCCTATTCGGCAGCCTGGTGAAAAAGTCACGAATAAAAAAGGGTAAAATTATAGATGGATCTTTACTTCCCTCCACAGGACTGAGAAAACTTAAAGTGTCAGACTGTAGCACTGTTCCAATTGCTCACTTGCACTATGTATCATAAATAAAAGATTTAAAACTTAAAAATAGATATGATTTGTTTCAGTTAGTTACTTAGTTTTCTTATAGCAGGCTGAGGCACGCAGCTGAGCCTTTTTTAATCTCTCCTGAGTTAGTTGATTTTGGCCACGACAAAAGTGAGGGCATGGCAAATAACATTCACAGAGGAGGTGAGAGGAACAATCAACCATTGTTGTTCAAGAAGGAACTGCAGATGCTGGAAGATCGAAAGTACACAAAATTGCTGGAGAAACTCAGCGGGTGCAGCAGCATCTATGGAGCGAAGGAAATAGGCTCGTTTCGGGCCGAAACCCTTCTTCAGACTTCAGAATTAACCATTGTTTCTGTTTGTGATTTCTTAACACTTGCTAAAGAGCTTGTATGGATGCTTAATAAGGATATAGACAATAGGTGCAGGAGTAGGCCATTTGGCCCTTCGAGCCAGCACCGCCATTCAATGTGATCATGGCTGATCATCCCCAATCAGTACCCCGTTCCTGCATTCTCCCCATATCCCCTGACTCCGCTATTTTTAAGAGCCCTATCTAGCTCTCTCTTGAAAGCATCCAGAGAACCTGCCTCCATCGCCCTCTGAGGCAGAGAATTCCACAGACTCACCACTCTCTGTGAGAAAAAGTGTTTCCTCGTCTCCGTTCTAAATGGCTTAATCCTTATTCTTAAACTGTGGCCCCTAGTTCTGGACTCCCCCAACATCGGGAACATGTTTCCTGCCTCCAGCGTGTCCAAACCGTTAACAATCTTATATGTTTCAATAAGATCCCCTCTCGTCCTTCTAAACTCCAGAGTGTACAAGCCCAGCTGCTCCATTCTCTCAGCATATGACAGTCCCGCCATCCTGGGAATTAACCTTGTAAACCTACGCTGCACCCCCTCAATAGCAAGAATGTCCTTCCTCAAATTAGGGGACCAAAATTGCACACAATACTCCAGGTGTGGTCTCACTAGGGCTCTGTACAACTGCTTTGCTCCTATATTCGATTCCTCATGTTATAAAGGCCAACATGCCATTCGCTTTCTTCACTGCCTGCTGTACCTGCATGCTTACTTTCATAGACTGATGTACATGGACCCCCAGATCCCGTTGTACTTCCCCTTTTCCCAACTTGACGCCATTTAGATAGTAATCTGCCTTCCTGTTTTTGCTACCAAAGTGGATAACCTCACATTTATCTGCATTAAACTTCATTTGCCATGCATCTGCCCACTCCCATCCTGTCCAAGTCACCCTGCATTCTCATAGCATCCTGCTCACCGTTCACACTGCCACCCAGCTTTGTGTCATCTGAAAATTTGCTAATGTTACCTTGAATCCCTTCATCCAAATCATTGATGTATATTGCAAATAGCTGCAGTCCCAGCACTGAGCCTTGCGTTACCCCACTGGTCACTGCCTACCATTCTGAAAGGGACCCGTTAATCCCTACACTTTGTTTCCTGTCTGCCAACCACTTCTCTATCCATGTCAGCACTCTACCCCCAATACCATAAATGACACAGCTCGGATACAACCACTTTGAAACCTGTACTGTTCAGATGAATATATAAGAATGACCAAGTTACTTGAAATTGGCTTATTTAAACCTTATTTTGCTTGGTGTTGCCAGTGTGCCTGCAGACCTGAACTGATCCTTAATTTTTCCCATCATCAGTCTGAAGAAGGGTCTCGATCCGAAACGTCACCTGTTCCTTTGCTCCGTAGATGCTGCCTCACCCGCTGAGTTTCTCCAGCACTTTTGTCTACCTTTAATTTCACCCAACTCAGAAGGCTGAAGACTCTGGCCACAGATTCCAGTCCTGAACCAGAACCAGATAGTTTCCTATTTCCATCGCTCCATAGATGCTGCTGCACCCGCTGAGTTTCTCCAGCACTTTTGTCTACCTTCGATTTTCCAGCATCTGCAGTTCATTCTTAAACACCAGATAGTTTACACCATATAGTGTATTTTTTGGCTTTGCATTCATTGATCTTTAAGGCCAACACATCCAATATCACCCCTACTTTCATCTTTATTATGTTTTGTCTTCATGCGTACCTCGACTTTCTGACAGTAAACCATAAACGCACTTCTATTGTGTCCATGTCCATCTATTTCAGTGTTCTCCTTTTTGGCCTCTTGCCTTTCATTCTTCATCAGCTCCTTGTCCAGTATTCTGCCATGGTATCCTGTTCTTTGCAAAGACGTAATTGCCTTTTCTTCAAAGTCTAGCTGGCTTGCTCAAAATCCATGTGCTTCACTGTACATCGATTCACAATTCTTGCCCCTTATAAATGAATGTTTCTCCTTTTCTCATCATAACCGTACAATCTTTTCACCTTCAATATTATCTCCAGAATTCTGATCCTGATTTGAACCTTTGATCAGATGAGTGATGAAGTCGCTCCTGACATAGCAGTCTAAAAAAAATCTCAATCCTTTTCATTTCAACCTGCATTTACGATATGTAAGCATCCTGTCTTCATGGTGCCTGTCCTCTATATACCTATTGACAAAACATTTGAAACTTTTTGACATTAAAATCTTGCTGGAAATCTGAAATAAAATGTAAAAAAAGAATCAAAATACTCAGCAAGTCAGTCCGCGTCGGTAGAGAGAATGTCAGTTAATGAGGCATTTTAGGTCGATAACCATTATTCTAGTTACTAGTAAGTGTGAGTGAGTAATCTGTATCACTTCTGAGCCCAGAAAACTTCTCAAAGAAGTCCCACTCATCGCAACATTTCTATTTGTTGTTATTAGCTTGTTAACCTGAAATGGTTTATATTCAGCACTTTTTAATGGTTATTTTGATCGTTTTTGCTTTCTGCTATTTTCTTTTTGGTGTTATTGACAGCTGGCAAAATCTAGATGGCAAAATCTGTTTCTGCAACAAATATAAATGGATGAAATAGAAAGTGAACAAAGAAAAAAAAATGTTTAAGAAGGAACTGCAGATGCTGGAAAATCGAAGGTAGACAAAAATGTAGGAGAAGCTCAGCGGGTGCATCAAGCAGATCTATGGAGCGAAGGAATAGGTGACGTTTTGGGTCGAGACCCTTCTTCAGACCGTCATCTATTCCTTCTCTCCATAGATGCTGCCTCACCAGTTGAGTTTCTCCAGCATTTTTATCTACCTCTTAAAGGAAAAAAAATGCTTGTTTTCTAGTCTTACACATCTTGTGTAGAGAAAGTGTCAGTTACCTCATCCGAATAATATGATTATTATTTATTTGTTCGAGGAAAGTGGGTTCACAGGCTGAGTCAGCATGTAATTGTCCATCCTTAACTGCTCTTGAGAAAGTGGTGGTGAGCTGCAGCCTTGAACCACTGCAGTCCTTGAGATGTGCATTCACTCACAATGCTGTTACTCGTAACTAATATAAAGAACCCGATACGTTTAAATCAATAAGTTCTTAAGTCATAGGAGCAGAATTTGGCCCATCAAGTCTACTCTGCCATTCAATCATGTTGATCTATCTTTCCCTCTCAACCCCATTCTCCTGCCTTCTCCCCATAAACTTTGACACCCTTAAGGCCCTGTCCCACTGTACGAGATAATTCAAGAGCTCTCCCGAGTTTAAAAAAAAATCAAACTCGTGGTAAGCACGTAGAATGTACGTAGCGGCTACGCCGGAGCTCGGGACGTCTCTTAGCGGCTTTAATGCTAACGGCAGGTACTCGGTAAACGCGATAAGCTCGTGAAGACCCTGGATGAACTGTAGGCTCGAGCATCGCCTAACACCATCATCAAGTATGCAGACGATACAACGGTGATTGGCCTCATCAACAGCATGAGTCGGCCTACAGGGAGGAGGTCCAGCTCCTAGCAGCATGGTGCGCTGACAACAACCTGGCCCTTAACTCCAAGAAGACCAAGGAGCTCATTGTAGACTTCAGGAAGTCTAGGGGCGGCACGCACACCCCCATCCACATCAACGGGATGGAGGTGGAACGTGTTTCCAGCTTCAGGTTCCTGGGGGTCAACATCTCCAATGACCTCTCTTGGACCCACAATACCTCAACTCTGGTCAAGAAGGCTCACCAGCGTCTCTTCTTCCTGAGGAGACTGAAGAAGGTCCATCTGTCTCCTCAGATCCTGGTGAACTTCTACCGCTGCACAATCGAGAGCATCCTTACCAACTGTATCACAGTATGGTATGGCAACTGTCTCCGACCGGAAAGCACTGCAGAGGGTGGTGAAAATTGCCCAACACATCACCGGTTCCTCGCTCCCCTCCATCCAGTCTGTCCAAAGCAAGCGTTGTCTGCGAAGGGCGCTCAGCATCGCCAAGGACTGTTTACCCTCCTACCATCCGGGAGGCTCTACAGGTCTCTCCGTTGCTGGACCAGTAGGTTCAGGAACAGCTTCTTCCCTGCGGCTGTCACACTACTCAACAATGTACCTCGGTGACTGCCAATCACCCCCCCCCCCCGGACACTCCTCCCACAGGAAAAACACTATGACTGTATGCATGTAAATAGATTTATTTATTGCTCATATTCTATGTCACTCTTCCAGGGAGATGCTAACTGCATTTCGTTGTCTCTGTACTGTACACTGACAATGACAATTAAAGTTGAATCTGAATCTGAAGATTTTTCAACATGTTGAAAAATGTCCACGAGGACACCGAGTACCTACGAACGGCTGTTACCGTAATTCTCCGAGTTCGAATCAGGGGAAACCCGGGAGAACTCTTGAATTAGCTCATACAGTGAGACATTAAGAATCTGTCAATAGATGCTGTCAGATCGACTGTTGTTTTGAAGATTTGTTTGTCTTTACCCTCTTGATTCAATTTCTGTGTATATCTGTAGGCTTGGCCTCCTTGCTCGCATATCTGAAGGTGTGGGAGGAACGGAAAGAGAGATGGACACAGAAGATAACAGTGAGGAATCAAATGAGAGTAGTTTGGAAACTGCTAAAAAGGTACTTCCTGCAAAATCATGTGGGAATAGGTCTTTACATGAATTTACTAGATTAACAATATCTGTTCTCGTGTGGTCAAAGGATTGTTTTTCCATTAAATATAATTCCATGAAAGGTTTTTGCGTGCTGCCTCCTTCCAACAGCTCCACCTCCTCCACCACTACATCAGTGTTAAAGAATACAAAAAGGTTCTGGAATGAAGATAACTTTAGTGCAAGGATGACCAGGGGTTGTCTACCATGAGAGAGTGCAGTGGAGATTCACCAGACGTTTGAAGGGCATGTTCCTGTGCTGCACTCTTCTATGTTTTGGGGATATTTTCCTTGTGGTAAAGGAGGCTGAGGGAAGGCGACATAGAGGCATAAAAAAATAATCTGGGAAGTAGTAAGAAACTTTTTCCTGTGGCAATAGTATCTAAAACCAGAGGGCATAGGTTAAAGGTGGTGGCATCTGAGGAAGAATGTTTTTCACAAGTGGATGTTTGCTATCTGGAATGTCCTGCTTGAGGATGTAGAGGCAATGCTTAAATATCAGGACAAGGCTCCAGCTCAAGTGCTGGTCTGTTAGTATAGATAGATGGGCACTGACGAAAAAGGAAATGGAACTCTACAGGAATAGAGAGAAAAATATTAATTTATGATTGTTTATGCCTAAAGCCATAAGTTCATAAGTCTCCATTTACCTTTGATTGATTCATCTAATTAAAACAAGTGTTTCGCAGTCGGAGCATGAGAGAAAGACGGTGAAAAACGCATCCAGTTCACAGGCCAGAAAAGCCTCCAAGCTGTTGCATCGCAAACATCCTCAGACAGCTTGAAGAATCTGTTTCTGTTTTATGACTGACCCTTTGGACAAGACCCAGAATAACTGGCAAGGGCACATTGGTTTTGTCCTGCTAATGCCAATAATGTATATCATTGACCATGTGGATACAAAGAACTGCAGATACTGGTTTGCAAAAAAAGATACAATGTGCTGGAGTAACTCAGCAGGTGAGGCAGCATCTCTGGAGAACATGAATAGGTGACATCGCCTATCCATATTCTCCAGAGATGCTGCCTCACCTGCTGAGTTACTCCAGCACATTGTGCCTTGTACCCATTGGGCCTGGTCAACTATACCCACTGGAGAGGAGAGTACACGGGAGGAGAAACTAAATATGACATCCAAGATTATAGAAGCATAGAGCAGCAATCTCCCCTGTTGCACTACTTCTCTTAATTCTTTCTTTGGTGTCTACTTATAAAGATAAGTGGCCATAGCTGAAGGGATGACCAAACTGTTCTATTAAAAGTATTACAATGATGACTGGAGTTTCTTTGAGCAACACCTGGCTCTTCCCAATCTGTCACACTTATAAACAATAAAAAACAACTGGATAACTACTCGAAAATCAAGTAATCTGTTCCAAACATGTTCCAAACTGTTACTGTTCCCCCTCTGTTCAGAAAAGTGTTGACAGTTTACACACTGGCTGTTGCAAATAGGGTGGGGGGGATATCTACAGATATCGAGAGAAAATATTAATTTATGATTGTTTATGCCTGAAGCATGTTCATGTCTCCATTTACCTTTGATTGTTTCATCTAATTAAAACAAGTGTTTTGCAGTCGGAGCTTGAGAGAAAGACGGTGAAAAACGCATCCAGTTCACGGGCCAGAAAAGCCTCCAAGCTGTCTAAGAACGTACCAGCGAGAAAAAGTGCAGGAAAAATCACCAGTGATGGGAACCCTGGAGTTCAGCAGAGGGCTGTTAGTGCTGGTGCTAGAAAGAGATCATTGGGTAATACTCGTGCATCTATTTCAACACACAAAAAACGAAGGAAGCAGCAAGAGGGTTCATCATCAGACTCCAGAAGGGTCTCTCCCCTGACAGAACCTTGCATGGTAAAGAACATGTTTTCTCATTCACGTGTGATTCTTCCTATTTGGGCAGACCAGAGAAACATTGAGTGAGAACCACATCAGTGCGTTCATTGCAAAATGCTTCTTGGACCTCGACCCTGAGATTTCTTCTGTGTTGTCCTTGGACAAAATGCTAAAAATGGTTTGAAAAACACTAGTGCAGGTCTTCTATTCATAACGAAATTCTGATTCTGCTGCCATTTGCATTTTTTCCATTTTATATTTTTTCTTCATATTTTCCTTGACTAATACTAAGTGTAATTGTTCAAAATTAAAACAGAAAATTCTGGAAACACTCAACAGGCCATATGTGGAATGAGAAGCAGAGTTAAAGTTTCAAGTCTTAAATCCTTCGTTGAAACGTTTTGAGCCTGAAATGCTAACTCCAGCATCTGTTTCTCTTTCCACACTGCAACGTTTTAAACATTTTCTGTTTTTATCTCCGATTTGCAGTATCTGCTGAATTTTCACTTTTTTTTTGTTTATTGTGAAAATTCAAAATATTACTTAAGTTCACAGAATTCTGACATTTACAATGCAACATATTGTAAATAGCTTAAATAGGAAAGCTAAAATATTTCTACTTTTAAGTTTATTTTTTGTATGTCTTGATGAAATTTAGCATTTGAATATGACTAGCCATAAACATTTCTCTTTTTTATTAAGTACATGTCTTTCATTCCACCACCCCCACCCCCATTTCTTTTTTAAACTTTGCCCCTCTCAGGTTAAGACTGTGGCCTCTTAAGTATTTGATTTTCCATCCTGAGAAAAAGGTTATGTCTGTCTACCCCATCCATCTCTGCCTCTCATAATATTATATACTTTCTCTCAGGTCACCACATAACATGCAGTGTTGCAGAGAAATGTCAAATTGTTTTTAAAGGGGGTGAGACAACTACTATTTTTTTACTCTTTTACTTTACAATGAAGTGAAAAATAATATCGAATTAGAGAAGGCAGGAACGGGGTACTGATTGTGGATGATCTGCCATGATCACATTGAATAGCGGTGCTGGCTCGAAGGGCCGAATGGCCTACTCCTGCATCTATTATCTATTGTCTATTGAATGGTTTGAATTCACCTGGCAGTAAACACTATTTAAGAAAGAACTGTAGATGCTGGAAAAATCGAAGGTACACAAAAATGCTGGAGAAACTCAGCGGGTGAGACAGCATCTATGGAGAGAAGGAATAGGCGACGTTTCGTATCGAGACCCCTCTAGGAACGTCGCCTATTCCTTCTCTCCATAGATGCTGCCTCACCCGCTGTGTTTCTCCAGCATTTTTGTCTACCTTTGGCAGTAAACACTAATCAGTTTGGCAAAATTCCAGCTAATGTTTAGGTTGAAATGGTTCAGATAGACTCATGCTAGATTACGACACTGGTTTTAGAGTGCATCTGCTGCAAATTACTTTAATCCAGCAAGAAAATAATAGTTTTGAGATTAGAAGAAATGTTGACAAAAATGGGGAATTAAATAAAAAAGTATGGTGTTGAGTTCAGTTTGCATGTTCTGTCCATGAGTTCAGTTTGCATGTTCTGTCCACGAGTGTCATCACTTGTTACTCTACGTCATCCTGCTGTGGTTCCTCTGCGGTTGAAATATTTTGCTACCTCTACTTTGTTAAACTTGCTATAGAAGTACAAGATGTTGCATTGATGCTTTCATGAGTAATTTATTGATAAATCTCTGTGATAGGAAATTTCCCCGAGGAATAAAGATGAAACCTCTGGAAAGAAAAAAAAGAAAACCCTAGCCAGAACATCAAGTGAATCTGATGCCTCTCCTGTTCCGTCTACATCGAGACCTGCTACTCCAGGTTAGAATATGAATAATGTCGCATAGGCTTTCTGAAAGGAATAACTAGTTACAGAAAATAACGATAGCATACAACTTCTCTTCTGTTAGAGCATTGAGGAGGTAATAAATAAAAATAGGTTGGGTTGACGTTTTTCCACGATTTGGAACTATGACTTGAAATGCAAGTACTTTAGTAATATTTACGTTCTAAATCAAGAGATCGGGTCATTTGGGCGTTGGTAGAGTTAGGGATAAGACCAGTCTGCCTTTATTCGCCACCTCCACCCCACCCCCAATATTGAGGGTCATCACCTACCCCACCTAGTTCTATCTGCCAATCAGTCCACCCTTATCTGGTTCTGCATTACCTGCCGGCCTCCATCTCTCCTTTCCACCCATCCACTCTCTACATGGCTCCATCTGCTTAATTTTCTTCCCTTGTCTGTTTCCACCTATCACAGAAACACAGAAAATAGGTGCAGGAGGAGGCCAATCGGCCCTTCGAGCCAGCACCGCCATCCATTGCGACAATGGCTGATCGTCCCCAATCAATAACCTGCGCCTGCTCCCAATATCCCTTGACGCCACTAGCCACTAGAGCTCTATCTAACTCTCTCTCAAATATATCCAATGATTGGCCTCCACTGCCCTCTGTGACAGGGAATTCCACAAATTCACAACTCTCTGGGTGAAAAAGTTTTTTCTCACCTCAGTATTAAATGACCTCCCCTTTATTCTAAGACCTGGTTCTGGACTCACCCAACATTGGGAACATTTTTCCTGCATCTAGCTTGTCCAGTCCTTTTATAATTTTATATGTTTCGATAAGATCTCCCCTCATCCTACTAAACTCCAGTGAATACAAGCCTAGTTTTTTCAATCTTTCCTCATATGACAGTCCCGCCATCCCAGGGATCAATCTCATGAACCTACGCTGCACTTCCTTAATCACAAGGATATCCTTCCTCAAATCAGGAGACCAAAACTGTACACAATACTCCAGATGTGGTCTTACCAGAGCCCTATACAACTGCAGAAGAACCTCTCTACTATACTTGTAATGAAGGCCAACATTCCATTAGGTTTCTTCACTGCCTGCTGTACCTGCACGCCAACTTTCAGTGACCAGTGCACAAGGACACCCAGTTCTTGCTGTACCTCCCCCTTTCCGAACCTAACCCCATTGAGATAATAATCTGCCCCTTGTTTTTGCCACCAAAGTGGAAAACCTCACATTTATCTATATTATACTGCATCTGCCACGCATCTGCCCGCACACTCAACCTGTCCAGGTCACCTTGCAACCTCCTAACATACTCTTCACAGTTCACACTGCCACCCAGCTTTGTGTCATCCGCAAATGTGCTAGTGTTGCTCCTAATTCCCTCTTCCAAATCATTAATATATATGGTAAACAGTTGTGGCCCCAACACCGAGCCTTGTGGCACTCCACTCACCACTGCCCGCCATTCTGTAAAGGATCCGTTCACTCCTACTCTTTGCTTCCTGTCTGCCAACCAATTTTCTATCCATGTTAACACCCTACCCCCAACACCATGTGCTCTCATTTTAGTCACCGGTCTCCCATGCGGGACGTTATCAAAGGCTTTCTGAAAGTCTAGACACACTACATCCACTGGCTCTCCTTCATCCATTTTGCTTGTTACATCCTCAAAAAATTCCAGAAGATTAGTCAAGCATGATTCTCCTTTCATAAATCCATGCTGACTTGGACTAATCCTTTTACTGCTATCCAAATGCCCCATTATTATCTCTTTAATGATTGACTCCAGCATCTTTCCCACCACTGAAGTCAGGCTAACTGGTCTGTAATTCCCAATTTTCTCTCTCGCTCCTTTCTTGAAAAATGGGATAACATTAGCTATCCCCCAATCCACAGGAACTGATCCTGAATCTATTGAACATTGGAAAATGTTCACCAATGTGTCCACTATTTCTAGAGCCACCACCCACCACCCTGTCACTAAATCCCCCCTCCCCACCTAGTGAGTGTGCTAGAATGTATTTCCGCATGGCCTACTGTTTCACGGACATCTGGGAACTTGGAGGTATGGAAATTGTGATATGGCCAAGAGGATTACATCGTTGTTCCATAATTTAGTTCTGGGCATCATATCTGGAGAAGTATGTTCCAGCCTTGGATCGTGCATAGTGCAGAATTGTCAAGTAACAATGGGCCTAAAAATATTTAGATTCAGTAAACGTTTAAATTGTATTTAAATAGATTGTCAGTCTTTATTCCCATTATCCTGCTAAAAGAAGCGTCTACTAATGTCCTTCCTCTTTATTTATGTCAAAATAAGCAGAGGTAGTATTAATTTGGGTTCTTAACTTGACCTGAAAAATATAACTTTGATATCTATTGCTGAAATGTTTCAGTTAGAATGTGGTTTCCATTTGTCAGATTTGACTGTTTAATATTTAGGTTTGTTGCTTTATAGCCGTAGAGTCATACAGCGTGGAAACAGGCCTTTCGCACCAACTTGCCCACACTGACCAACATGTCCCATCTACACTAGTTCTACCTGCCTGCGTTTGGCCCTTTCTTTACTATTTCGTCCAAGTATGTGTGTGATTTTATAAATACAGTTAGTAACAAGCATATTAAGCATAGATTTACCAGATTTTCACTCAGTAATGTTCTGCCTATATACCTTGGCAATTGATTAGATTTTATTTGCTTTGCCACCTTGATTGGAATTGTTTTAATTACATTATATACCACACCCAGTTCCTCCTTAAAAGTCTGTCTATTATAACGAGAAAGTAGTTATTGGAAATCCCTGAGCATATGTATTTAATTGAATAATCCATTTTTAATCGAGGATTTTTTTTGTGTCTTTTAGAAGATGGACCTTTAACCATGAAAATCTGGTGCCCTGAAGGCATCAAGAGGTCATCAAAAGATGTCACTGAACTGGATGTAGTCCTCAATGATTTTGAGCAGATTGTTCAAGAATATCAGTAAGTTTAACACTGGCATTGTAAATGTGAAGAAGTATTTAATATATGAATCATTGTACAACCTAGTTTTATAAACACATATCTGTGTACTCAGACATGAAATATTCCAACAGTAGAATAATGGAGACTTGTCACCATTTGTCCCTTGGTGAGCAGCAACAGAGCCTCAATTTATGGGCATTCCTTTAACTTACCATTTATTGCTGCTTTTACAATGAACCATTGTGTTGTGTGTGACAGCAGTGACTAGTTTAAAAAGCAATTAAAAGGATATATTAAATGTATTGAAGCATCGAGTGGATGTGTATATTTTTTAAAAGGAAAACTGGACTACAGTTTTCGACGAGAGAGATGATGATAAACGGTTTGTGTGTTTAAAAAAAATGGATGAATACAGAAAATTAGTGAATTAGTAGCATACAAATTTGGGAGTTTGCCATCTGATCTGGTCTCACTCAGTAAAGCTGCAGAGGCAAGAAACCCAAGTCAGATAGGCCCGTATTCTACAATTTTTTTTAAACCCAACAGCAGGTTTAACTCTGCAATTTAGACTCGATGGCGGGTTTAAATCCCTGATATTTAGACTAAAGTCTAAGTTGTTTTTCTACCAATCGCCAAAACTTAGACTGACCTTAGACAAGAGTCTAACGCTGCAAAATTTAGACTCAGCAGGGGGCAGGTTTAAGGAAGGTTTAAGCTCGCTATGGAGAGAAAAAATGGCCGATGAGCTGGAAACACTGCGGAGAGCAGAACGATTTGACGAGATCTAAAGGATTTTGCTGTGAAATGTCCTCATTATCATCGAATGGATTTCTGATCTGTAAGAAATCGGGGATCGGATCCCTGATAAGCATACACATGGGTGATGGGTTGGGAGACGGTGGGCCTCCACCCGTTTGCCTCACGCTCTTCTTGTGAGAAGACCACTCTACCTTCGCTTGCAACTTCATCCTCTTCCATTGCGGAGAGCAGAACGATTTGATGAGATCAAAAGGATTTTGCTGTGAAATATCCTCATTATCATTGAATGGATTCCTTCCAATTTCACATGGGGCTTTTAACCTTGGTGTGTTGCATACTTCCATTGTGCAAAGCTGCTGCTGCAGAAGTCACTGACCCAGGTGCTGCTGTTCCCTGGTGAGATTCGGCCTGTGGTCTCCTCATGGTCCTGAAATTGCAACACCTTGCATCTAAAACGGTCTAAAGTTACTCCTTTGATCTGATGGGTCATATAAAATGCGTCGGGGACTCACAGCCAGTTAGATACCCATCCTTCTACTGACTGATGAGGGAACAGTTTTTCTACAACTGGTGTCATTAACTTGATCATGTGAGAACAAAAAAACCCAAGAGTGTGACTTATCAAAATCTTTATTTGCAGTTTTGTTAACCAGTATCTCTTAAGAACAAGTTGGAAAGTAATTTGATTCATTGTATATACTATCTGAGTTCTTTGCAGCACTTTAGACCCCAGGAGTGTGCAATATGTTATCTTTTAATACAATGCTATTTTACTCAATTTGATAGGAAGTCTGTGAAATCTGTCATTTGCCAAAAAGTAGTCAACAAATTCTTCATGAATTTTAAGGAGCAAGTCATTGAAACTGTAAGTACTGCAGGATACGCCATTGCTATAATTACACCCACTCGTTTGGATTGTGTCTTTAAAGCATAAAATCTTGATGTCATTTGCCATAAAAAAGTAGTCTACTTTCTGACATTTGCAGTAGTGGTGGAATTAGTTTTCATGAACCGACCAACGATCCCTACACATTTTTAAGGACAATTTGCATTCAAGTCATTGAAACTACAGTAAGTACTGGGCAGCTGGATCTGTGAAACGCCATTGAACCTAAACATAAAATGAAATGCTCAACATGTTGGCAGCATCTGAGAAAGAGAAACCCACTCTCTTTCCATTGATGTTTCTTTTGATGAATGTATATCTTGAAAACAATGTTCTTTAAAGCATAATTTGCATGTACCAGTATATTTAATTAATCTTGGGTAACTGTAACGTTTTTTGACAGCAAGGAGCAGGTAATTACCATTTCTCCAACCTATTTTTGCCTGTACATTTCTCTTGGGTAACTGTAATTTTTGACAGCAAGTAACCATTTTTCCAAAATGCAACCAGAAAAATGACCACCAGTAATTCTTGTTCAGTTTTGATTTCATTGTTTAATTTCGGTGCATGTGTCAATTAAACACTCTTGACTCTTGACTTTTGACTCTGGACTGACAAGAGGTGCCTTCTTTACTCTTCTTTAAAGCTAAATCAAGTACAAGATGTGAAGAACATGGAAAGAAGAAACGCAAAGGTAAATCTATACTTTAAAAGCAGTGTCAGAAGGTTAAACATTTATAAAGCTGTTGTTGGTGAATAAATATGGACGTTGAAGTTAACTACTCCTTTAATGTTTGCAGGTGACAGCAACCTTCAACAAGACAAGGAAGCACTTCCTAGTTGCTCAAAAGGAATTAAATGAGTAATGTTACCTTTTATCAAATCCTGCATGGTGCCTGATTACTTGAAAGTAATGCAACCTTTTTGATGATTTTAGGCCATTCAACTACAGTCCCATTCTAATGAAATATAACTGAAACCGGTTATATGCTGATTGTTCTTGGAATCTTAAGAGGGAAAAGATGTGGGGGAGAGGGTGAAACTTCTATCCCAGTACAATATGCAATATTGTAATATAGTGTGGATGGGACATGTTGGTCGGTGTGGGCAAGTTGGGGGCTGTTTCCATGCTGTATGACTCTATGACCTCTATATGCCAGTAAATCTGCAAAACTGCGATACCTCTTCCTATACCCACGGGCAGCGAGAAATGGGCAAGCGGACAGGCTATCGAGCCCCTCAGGTCTCTGGAGATCATTCACCTCAGCTCTGTTTCTCTGCACTGACTGTTTAATTCGCACAATGTATTCATCTCAAGGTGCACATGTGAAGCTCTGCTTTCGAAGCATTGTTATTTGGGCAGCCAGTTTTCTTGCACTGTGCACCGTTTGGAAAGTGAACAGCTCTGGAGCACAGACAGCAGAGAATTTGCTGGGCACCTTTCACAAGTTTAAATCTCCAAAAATGTTATGGGTGGGAGTCGAGGGGGGGGACGGGACTTGGACAATGGATTTTCACAGCAAATGACAATATGGAAATGTTGCTGCAGGTCCACCACTGATTTTCCGGCACTCTTGCTTCCAGAGCCGTGGCGGATTATCTATCTTGCCGGACAAACAGAGGCCATGTATTAATAATTTCACAATACACCTCTGACCCACTAATGATACCCCTCCCATGACTAAGACTAGAAACTTAAATAAAGAATTAACAATTAACAAAGAAGGAAACAATTAACACTTTCAGCATGGAGGCACACATACCAAAAGATTGTGTGCCACAAGCAACGCTATCGTATTTCTGCCTGGATTAAAGGAAGTGCCGGACCATCAGTTGCCGGAAAATCGGTGGTGGGCCTGTAATCATTTTATAGTCAAGTCAAGTCACTTTAGCCCAGTTGAACTGGGTTTTTTTTTAACTCCCAAAATGTGAAATTGTTATTTCTAGGCAGGAAGTTGAACTTAAACGCTTGCAGAAGGAACATTCAGAACTGAGCCAAAAGAAAGCAGATTTGCAGAGCGTGAAGCAGTTTCTGTCTGGTTTTAAACAAATGCACACACAGTACATTGAACACAGGAATCAAAACCCAAGTGAGGAAGAAACGGTACGATCTGTCTGCTGTGTCCATTTGTGCTGTTCATCTGTTTTAAAAACTGTTTAAATGAGTTGCTACTTGGATAGGCTTGGGAGCTGTATAACTACCCACATCAAATGAGCTTGGTACGTTCACATGGTTTCTAAGATGTTGAAGTAATGATTCATCACTTATTGATATTGGTGGATGGCAATCAACAACCTTTCTTGCCTACACTTAAACTGATTTCCTGACACTTGGTGAATAATTTTCCCAGATACATTTGCTTGCAAGTATCCACCTTGTGGATCTGTTTATTATGACGTAGTCTGGGATTGTGAAGGAACATTGGCTGAAATATAATTCCACGGGTTGGTCAGGCTGTTCTTTAATCCTTTGGCGGACTGCCGATGTCAGCTAAATGTAGCACGTAAGATCAGGCTAGTAGCCTGATGTGGTACAAACTGAATGGGTTACTGTGCTGTTCTTGAGGGTGGTTGAATGCTGTCGTCAAAGAGCAGACCAGACAAGGAAGGAAATCTCTAATCTTAATGGGCATTAATGAACTAGATGGATTTTCACATTCTGAAAATTGGGGTCAGCATTTAGAGTGATAGTTTAGTATTCTTGTTAGAAATACAGCGTGCAAAACGGGCCCTTCGGCCTACCGATTTGTTCCCCGTACACTAGCACTATCCTACATAGTAGGGACGATTTACAATTATACAAAGCCAATTAACCTACAAACCTGTATGTCTTTGGAGTGTGGGGAAAAACCGGAGATCCCAGATAAAACCCACGCAGGTCACGGGTAGAAGGTGCAAACTCTGTACAGACAGCACCGGTAGTCAGGGTCAACCTGGGTCTCAGGCCCTGTAAGGCACTAACTCTACTGTTGTGCCACCCTTCAGCTTTAGAGATTAATTGAAATTAAATTCCCCACTTGCCTATGGATTAATAGTCCTGGTCTCTTGATCAGTAATGCAACCACTGTTACCATATAAAACAATTATATTCAATAATATTAATTTAAAGAAGTGAGGAAAATCAATCTAGTTAGGCCAAAGTTAGACCCACATTTCCCCAAATGAAATATTATGGTGTTCTCTTGTGATTTCCAATATAAAGAGTGTCAGAGGTTATGGGAAGAAGGCAGGAGAATGGAGTTAGGAGAGAGATATAGATCAGCCATGATTGAATGGTAGAGTAGACTTGATGGGCCGAATGGCATAAATCTGCTCCTATTCCTTATGACATAAGAATTCAACTATATAAATTTTAATTCTTAGACACAACAAAGTAAGAATAAATGCAGATTATTTGCGTGAGGTTGATTTAACTTTTCCTTTTTTCCCTGCAGTACGATATTTCCAGCTTTCCGGCCCTTCTGTTGGAAGCACGAGGAATTCTGGGAGCTGAGAAACAGCTTCACATAATAAACACAAAATTAGAACAGTCACTGGCCAAGAAGTGAACTGCATTTTACCAGAGAACTTCAAAACAGTTGCAGTATAGAAAATGAGTGGGGTTACCCAGTCATTTGTGTACCTTTATTTAATTGATTGAATGCAATGCATCTAACCTTATAATGAATACTTTTCTATAGTGGCTGTAAAAACACTTTGAGGTGGACCGAGTTGACAAGCTTTTTAGATCCTCTAACCAATTAATGATAACTGCATGTGTTGGAAAGAACTGCAGACGCTGGTTTACACTGAAGATAGACATGAAATGCTGAAGTAACTCAGTGGGACAGGCAGTATCCGTGGAGAGAAGGAATGGGTGACGTTTCTGGTCGAGACCCTTCTTCAATCTGAAGAATGGTCTCGACCCGAAAACGTCACCCATTCCTTCTCTCCATAGGCAGTGCCTGTCCCGCTGAGTTACTCCGGCATTTCGTGTCTATCTAATGATAACTGCATGATTTGCCGTGGATTTATGTGCCTTCTCTTAAATTTGCTAATGTTTTAGTGATCAAGCATCAAATTTGCTAAATGGTTGTACTGACAATGTATTTTATTACATTTGGTAATGTTTATAAATAAAGATATATTCATAGAAAAAATCTTGAAGCCTGAGAATAATATAAAAGGGTGACAGATGTTTAAACAGAAGGATATAGTCTTAATATTAAATAAATAAAATAGCAGCATTTATTTCAAAGTAAAAATGATTTTAAAATCAGAAAATGAGTTAAAATTAAAAACAGAATCATAATAATACTTGAAGATCATGAAATCACAGATTATTGATGCGGATAGAATGTAAATACTGCATTGTTTCGGACAAATTCAAATCTGAGGCATGGTACAATTCACTACATTTGTCCATCTATTTGCCATCAACCCCCCTCCACCCTACTACAATCACTACATTATCAGGTATCTTCACTCACAGAAGCTTCTAGTTCCTCTACAGCAGCCAGCAAGTCATCGTCTGACTGCTCCTCACTACTCTGTTCTGAATTGAACTCAACAATAAATTCACTGTCTTCAGCAGCTTCTAACAGCATCGCATCATCATCATTGTCAAACTCGGTGTCCACATTTTCTGCTGGGAGAGGATTTTGTGTTGCATGTGCTTGGCTTTGACTTGCCTCGATATTTCCGTCTTCATCCATGGTAAAAACAAATTCATTATCCTGCAAGAGTTAGTTTCAATTAGTTTCTGATTTGGTGTAAACTTATTTGCGAATTTGTATACCTTCATCTGTTGGCACAACCAGCTGGGGCATCAGATACTAATATTTGTACGTCTTGAGTCATCCGCAAAGAAACCTTGCCAATGCCTGTAACTGCATGTATAATACATTGAACTTATTCTCCTATAAAAACACCTGCACGGGGCAGATTAGATAAATCACTAAAAGAAACCCCACTTTACTAGTGCATTAAAAAGTAATTTCTGTATATCTTTCAGGTATGATAATCAACCTTAACTCTTCTTACTGTGGGAGAAATGCACTTTAGGATGAGGGGGCATAAGAAAAAGAAAAACCTTAAGTCTTCTTGCCATGGTGGATAGTTAAACTACATTTCTTTTGAAATAAGGATGACTAATAACTGACCAATGTACTTGCTCAAAAAAGATCTGATGAAGGGTCTCGACCTGAAACGTTACCTATTCCTTTTCTCCAGAGATGCTGCCTGACCCACGGAGTTACTCCAGCATTTTGTGTCTATTTAAGATGGAAGACTATTTGGTTTCCAACTGATGCACTGTCTTGTGTCGTGGAGGATCTTACTTTGTTTTACCTCTACGTGAATAATTGTAATCATGGAAGAGGTTTCCGCCCACTCCCCAATCAATTTAAACGGATTTATTCATTGCCATGTTACCTTTATGTTGCACTTCACAAAAGGTGAACATTGAATTTTTTCGTTTAGGTAACACCTTTTCTCCCCGCCTTTTTCTTATGCCCCCTCATCCTAAAGTGCATTTCTTCCACTATCCCTCCCTCTGGCTTTACATTTAACTCATCTCCTTATCTGACAGCCTTTTGCATCCTTTTCATCTAGCCTATGTCCATCTATTTGCCATCAACCCCCCCCCCCCCCCCCCACCACCTTTATCCATCTATCTCTCGACAGGCTTTGTCCTGCTTTCACCTCATTAACAGCTTTCTCCACCCTACTACAATCAGTCTGAGGAAGGGTCTTGAACGGGAACGTTATCTGTCCATTCCGTCCACAGATGCTGCCTGACCTGCTGCGTTCCTCCGGCACTTTGTGTTCTACACAAGATTCAAGCATCTGCCGTTCAAAATAAAATCTCATTGCTTTTGATAATTGATAAATTGCCTTTTAAATTGGGTCAGATGTTCAGTAATAAAAAAAACAAAAGAGCTGGAAGAACTCAGCATGTCAGGCAACATCTGTGGAGGGGAATTGTCAGACTATGTTTTGAGTTGGGACGTCATCTGAACATTTCCCACCACAGATGTTTTTTTCCAGTACTTTGTAAAAATAGATATGCCAGCAGAAATTAATATTTTTGAATGAGTTGTTTTACACATGCACACAAATACAACTGATCATACCACCAACCATAAAATATGGTTGATAGAATAACATCAAGTTGCAGTTTCATAGGAAATACACCATTATTAAAGGTAAAAGTGGCTTTAATGATAGACTAAGCTTTGATCCATTCTTTAAATCCTTACCATATCAATGAGAAAATCCAAACAGCATTCATGGGGTAATGGGTGACCTAGAATTCAAAATAATTCATTGTCAATTAGTCTGTAATTGGCCTTTAGGATTTAACAGTAAATTAAAATTCTACAGAATAAGATTTCTTCTTACTTACTTTCAGACCTGAATCTTTGAGCTCGGCACACGGGATCGTAACATTTCTGATACCATACTTCTCTCTTCAAATCAACCACAATCCTACAAAATAAGACATTTCAATAAGTATTAATATCATGCAATTTTGCTGCCATGTCATTAAGGCACGGCCAAGGTTTGTGATAGTCACCTGTACCGAGGTACGGTGAAAAGCTTTGTTTCTGCATGCCATCCAAACAGATATACCATACAGTCAGGTCGAACTCAAGCACAATAGGTAGTGAAGGAGAAGATACAGAGTGTAGAGTATAGTTCTCAGCATTGTAGCGCATAGTTCCAGAGACAAAGTCCAATGTCCGCAATGGGATAGAGGTGAATTGGACAGTACCCTAGCTTATGGAAGGACCTTTCAGAAGCCTGATATCAGAGGGGAAGAAGCTGTTCCCGAGTCTGGAAGCACGCACTTCCTAGCTTCTGTACCTTTAGAAGGGCACAACAACCGAGGACGTACAGGCCACTGGGGATAAATGGGACTAGTGTGGATATAGTGAGCTGCTTTAAATACCTGGGAGTCCATATTACAGAGGATCTGACATGGACAACACACACTGCCGCACTAGTGAGTAAGGCAAGGCAGCGCCTTTACCGCCTCAGGCAACTGAGGAAATTCAGAGTCTGAGGATCCTTCAGTGCTTCTACTCTGGGGCTGTAGAAAGCATCTTGTCAGGAAACATCACAATTTGGTTTGGGAACTGCTCTGCCCAGGACAAGAAGGCTCTGCAGAGAGTAGTGCGTTTGGCCGAACGCACTATGGGAACTACACTCGCCCCCCTGCAGGACCTATACTGCATTTCCCCCCCTGCAGGACCTGAATCGGATACACCAGGAGGTGCAGATCCAGAGCCAGCAAGATCATGAAGGACCCCTACCACCCCAGCAACTGACTGTTCCAGCTGTTATGGTCAGGCAAACGCCTCCACTGTCACAAAGAGGATGAGACAAGAGTTTCTTCCCACAGGTCATTAGAACTAGAAACTAATCTCACCAGGGACTAATTTACTGTTGTGCCTTTTAAAAAAAAATGTAAATACTGGTTCTGTTCTGTTGTTTTGCACAATCCACTTTCAGTTCACTGCACATCTTGTATGTGACAAATAAAGTTGACTTGGCTTCCGCCTGACAGGAGCGGGGAGAAGGAAGAAGGACCTCAGAATAACCCATAAACACGCAACCCACTGAAGAGTGCAGGTGCTGAGATCTGGATCAAACACTTTTCTCCTTGAAATGTAATGTAATGACCGATGCCGCCTTTAAAGTACTTCCTTCACAAAGTTTCAGAAAGTCCAAGCATGGAGGCTGACATTTACATTGCCTGAATGTTGTGCTGGAGCAGTAAACACACATGTCATAACACCCAATGCATTCACTGCAAGTCATCTTTGCTGCAAGCCCAAAATAAATGCTTTGCAGAGTGCTGCCTATACATTCTTGTGATAGGACCCTAATAAATGCATCATACATATTTTAAATGACTCCATTTAGTGTTTCATTTTGTACAATATGGTACAATACTGCATATCATTCAAAAGCGAGATTTAAATGCATGTCAAATCAATAAATTTCAGGGGCAATGAAAATCCAATATCACTATATTAGTACACTGTTTTTCCTAGCTTCTGCAAGTAGGTGAGGAGGTTTGCATTGAGAATGCGCAAGGAGTTTTTTTTAGTACAAGTTGGATTTTTTTTAATGCAGCTTTAAATATGACAACATCAAGTTCTAGGCAAAGCCAAACAAGTCAATGGAACTATGCCAAGGGGCGTGTCAGAACAGGTCTTTGCTGGAAGGATAATGATTAAAAAAGGCACGTGGAATGCTTTCCCATCAGCAATGGAATGGAATACAAGAGCAGTAAAAAGTGGAATACAACTGTTTAAAAGAATTAAAGGAAAAATGATCAGACACATTACTATACTAATTCTGAATCTGGTCTGAAGAAGGGTCTCGACCCGAAACGTCACCCATTCCTTTTCTCCAGAGATGCTGCCCGTCCCGCTGAGTTACTCCGGCTTTTTGTATCTATCTTACTATATTAATTTTTCATTACAAAAAGCTGTAATGCTGGAGAATTTAAAAATCCTACCAATAATAACTATAGTTGAGGATAAAACATCCCCAAAATTATACGCTGGCTGTAAGGAACATAATGAAATCTCACAAAGGCTAAAAGAGTAGAATATTTAGACATGAAAAGTTTGACAATAAATAATTAGCAAAGATTTAAAAAGAGAAAGTCTTGGTTGACCATTATTACTAATTCTTTTTGAGCGGGTGTTAGGAAATAATAATTATAATGGTACTTTATTGTCGCTTGTAATTGGCTAGGTACAATGAATGTCTTCGTTTTTGCATACAAAGTACACAAAAGAGTCGCCAAAGAGGCTGTGACAAAGTTACAAAAAGTACTCATCCCTTCTTCGTCCCAGTCCCAATTTACATATGTTCTCAAATAGCCTTTACATGGTCCCCAATAACAGATCAAGAATGAATGAATAAGTTTATTGGCCAAGTATTCACATACAAGGAATTTGCCTTGGTGCTCCACCCGCAAGTGACAACATGACATAGTGACAGTTAAGAATGACACGTAAAACATTAAACATTAATAATAAAACATTATTGATTAAACATGTGAAGTAAATAAAATACCAAAGCAAAAGGAGGCTACAGAAGATTTTTGGTTATTGAGTAGAGCTACTACTCGTGGAAAAAAGCTGTTTTTATGTCTGGCTGTGGCAGCTTTGACAGTCCGGAGTCGCCTTCCAGAGGGAAGTGATTCAAAGAGTTTGTGGCCGAGGTGAGAGGGGTCAGAGATGATCTTACCCGCTCACTTCCTGGCCTTTGCAGTGTACAGTTCATCAATGGAGGGAAGGTTGCAGCCAATAACCTTCTCAGCTAATCGGTCGATTCGCTGCAGCCTCCAGGTGTCGCGCTTGGTGGCTGAGCCAAACCAGACCATGATGGAGAGGGTGAGGACAGACTCTACGATGGCCGTATAGAATTGGACCAATCTGCCTGTGGCAGATTGTGCTTCCTCAGCTGCCGCAGGAAGTACATCCTCTGTTGTGCCTTTTTGACTGTGGAGTCGATGGTAGCCCCCCCAATTAAGGTCCTTGGAGATGATGGTTCCCAGGAACTTAAAAGGCTCCACAGATGTGTCTGTGGTGTTGTTGATGGTTTGTGGGGTGAGGGGAGGGGGAGCTCTCCTAAATTCTACAATCAATTCCACTGTCTTAAGAGCATTGAGCTCCAGGTTGTTCCGTTGGCACAGGGGCGCCAGCTGTGACACTTCCTGTCTGTAGGACTTCCTACAGGCAGGAAGTTAGAGAATGTTAGAGAATGTGGAGTCAGGAGACAAAGAAAATCACACTGCATGGAAAATGAACAGGCAGCATATATCTGAAATAAAAATAGAACATGCTGGAACAATTCAGCAGTTCAGGCGACATCGAGGGAAATAAATAGAATTAATTTCCTAATTTGAGGAAGGACATTCTTGCTATTGAGGGAGTGCAGCGAAGGTTCACCAGGTTTATTCGCGGGATGGCGGGACTGACACATGATGAAAGAGTGGATCGACTGGGCTTGTATTCACTGGAATTTTGAAGGATGAGAGGGCATCTTATAGAAATATATAACATTCTTAAGGGATTGGACAGGCTAGATGCTGGAAAAAATTTTGCTGTTGGGGGAGTCCAAAACCAGGGGTCACAGTTTGAGAATAAATGATGGGCCATTTAGGACTGAGATGGGGAAAAACGTTTTCACCCGGAGAGTTGTGAATCTGTGGAATTCTCTGCCATTGAAGGCAGTGGAGGCCAATTCACTGGATGTTTTCAAGAGAGAGGTAGATTTAGCTCTTAGGGCTAATGGAATCAAGGGATATGAGGAGAAAACAGGAACGGGGTACTGGATTTTAGATGATCAGCTATGATCATATTGAATGGCGGTGCTGGCTCGAAAGGCCGAATGGACAGTTGACAAGGTTGGAAGAGCTGCATGTGAATCTTTTTCTGACCTGTATTGGCTGTCTGGGTCACTGAGTTCCTCCAGCAGCTTGTTTTATTGCTCCAGATTCCACCATCTGCAATCTCTCATCTCTTTATTTTATGATGTTAGCTCAAGATGAACTGGTCGCAATGTGTTTATTTTTGGTGTTTTTTCATTTCCTTCTTCACACAAGCAGCGATGAATCTTTTCCGTCTCAATCAGTGTTGCTATTCATACGAGCCGTCTCAGTGAGAGGTGCCATTGACTAACCCATCATTAGGCATCATAGTCAGAGGTCTTGTGTACAAATACTCTTCATCAGCCACCACCTATGCAGGATTGTTGAGGTGGCACGAAATGTCACCCGTTCAATCCTTCCGCACATGGAACACAGAACAGTACAGCACAAGAACAGTCCATTCGGCCCACAATGTCTGTGCCGAACATGATGCCAAGTCCATCACTTATCTACCTGCACATAACCCATAAACCTCCATTCTCTGCATATCCATGTGCCCGTCCAAAAGTCTTTAAAATGCCACTAACCTTAACCCTAATCAACCACCAGAACCAGGGGCCACAGTTTAAGAATAAGGGGCAAGCCATTTAGAATGGGGACGAGGAAACACTTTTTCTCACAGAGAGTGGCGAGTCTGTGGAATTCTCTGCCTCAGAGGCAGGTTCTCTGGATGCTTTCATGAGAGAGTTAGATAGGGCTCTTAAAAAATAGCAGAGTTAAGGGATATGGGGAAAAGGCAGGAACGGGGAACTGACAGAGGATGATCAGCCATGATCACCTTGAATGACGGCGCTGGCTCGAAGGACCGAATGGCCTACTCCTGCACCTATTGTCTATTATCTATTGGAGTAGGCCATTCCGTCCTTCGAGCCAGCACTGCCATTCAATATGATCTTAGCTGATCATCTAAAATCAGTATCCCGTTCCTGCTTTTCCCCCCCATATCCCTTGATTATAGAGCCTCAGCATTACATCCTGTTTTTGTATTCTAACCTTCTTGAAATAAATGCTAGCGTTGTATTTGCCTTCTTCACTGCCGATTCGACTTACAGATTAATGTTTTGGGAATCAGCACTCCCAAGTTCCTTTGCACCTCCGATTTCTGGATTCTTTCCCCATTTAGAAAATAGTCTACGCCTTTATTCCTTCTCCCAAAAAATTCATGACTCCACACTTTGCTGCACTATATTCCATCTGCCACTTACTTCTCTGCCAACTCACCTAACCTGTCCTAGTCCTTCTGCAGAGTCCCTGCTTTCTCTACACTACCTGCCCCTCCACCTATTTTCAGCTAATTGGAGAGGTATAAATATACTTCTATCAAGTCTCCCCGCAACCTCTGACATGCCAGAGAAACCAATCCAAGTCGGTCCAACCTTGGCCTACAGCTAATACCCCCTAATCCAGGCATCATTCAGATAAGACACCTCTGTAGCCTTTCCAAAACCTCCATTTCCTTCATGCAACAGGGCGACCATTACTACACACAATACTCCAATTGCAGCCCAACCAAAGTCCTAAAGTCTTGCATCAAGATTTCTTTACTCTCATACTCAATGCCCCGTCCTATGAAAGATCTTCTTTATCTACTTTTGTTACCACTGTCAGGGAGTTATGGACATGGACCTCAAAATCCCTCTGTACATCAAAAAACTGAAGAGTCACACCATTAATTGTATGATGCTGCCAGACACGCTGAGTTTCATTTAGTTCAGAGATACACGGCAGAAACAGGCCCGTTGGCCGGCCGAGTCCGCGCCAACCAGCAATCCCTGTACGCCAACGCTATCCCGTACACTAAGGGACAATTTACAATTTTTATCGAGGTTAATTAACCTGCAAGCCTGGACGTCTTTGGAGTGTGGGGTGAAACCGGAGCACCCGGAGAAAAGCCATACGGTCAGATGGAGAAAGTACAAACTCCGTACAGACAGCACCCGTAGTCAGGATCAATCCCGGGTCCCTGGGGCTGTGAGGCAGCAACTCTACCGCTGCGCCACTGTGCCGCCCCCTTCCTCCAGAACTTTGTGTTTTGCTTAAGTCTCCAGCATCTGCCGTTCCTTATGAATAAAATCTTGCTTGTTATGCTGCTCATGATCGTTGATAGAGAAAGTGTTGATGACACTGTTAATCCAATCTAGTTGGTGGCACGGTGGCGCAGCGGTAGAGTTGCTGCCTTACAGCGCCAGACACCCGGGTTCAATCCTGACTATGGGTGCTGTCTGTACAGAGTTTGTACGTTCTCCCCGTGACCTGCGTGGGTTTTCTCCGGGTACTCCGGTTTCCTCCCACATTCCAAAGATGCCCAAATTGTAGGCTAATTGGTGTGGTATAAATGCAAATTGTCCCTAGTGTGTGTAGGATAGTGATAATGTGCGGGGATCGCTAGTCCGTGCAGACTCAGTTGTTCGATGAACCTGTGTCCGTGCAGTATCTCTAAACTAAACGAGTTGATAACATTAAATGACAAAGTGCGTGCACCTGCTCAGCTGTTGAGGACGGACATTTCACACATTGAATGGAGGCACATCTAGATAAGGGAACAGTGCCGTGGCTGGAACTCACATGATGTTGTTGCTTCTATGCGCTCTCCCAATGTTCTCGCACCAGTGGTTGTTGCTGATGTCGTAAACCATCAGCTCTTCGGAGGAGAAGTAATTCCATCGGCGCAAGGCTGAGGAGAGATAGATCAGCCATGATTGAATGGCGGAGTAGAGTTGGCCCAATTCTATTCCTAGAACGTATGACCTTATGACATGGAACACATTTCAAGCACAGTGGGTGACAAAACCATTCCGTATATCCAATTTGCGGCAAGGTTCTGTAGCGGCGTCTGACGCGATAAAGAACTTACCACCTTGTACGCCTCCCTTGTTGATTTGACCAATGATGAAATTGTCGATCTCTAGATACGGTGAACAATGGTAACCACCCATTGTCTCTAGAAAATAGAATAGTTTAATTTGTAATTTTCTAAGTCCCATGTTTAATATACACGTCCAACAGTGAACTTTTAGTATGCTCACTTCTAAATGATTAACGCTGACATTTAGTGTGTAAACATCCATGCTTAAAACACTGAGTTAATGCCTTAAGCAAGTCTGAAGAAGGTCCTGACCCAAAACGTCACCCATTCTGTTTGTCCAGAGATGCTGCCTGACCCTTGTGTTACTCCAGCACGTTGTGTCGATCCTGAAAGCCCTGTCCCACAGTACGAGTTCATTCCAAGAGCTCTCCCTGATTCGAACTCGGAGATAGCCACTCGTCGGTACTCGGGGCTCTCGTGGACATTTTTCAACATGTTGAAAAATCCTTGTGTTGACATGTTGAAAAATCTTCACGAGTCTTCCCGTGCTTACCTGCCGTTAGTTAGCGAGTCTTCCCGAGTACCTGCCGTTAGCGTTACGAGCGGCTAAGAGACGTCCCTGAGCTCCGACGTACCCGCTACATTCATTCTCCATGCTTACCAAGAGTTTGGTTTTTTTTTAAAACTCGGGAGAGCTCTTGGAATGAACTTGCACCGTGGGACAGGGCTATTAGTGTATAAATCAGCATCTGCAGTTCTTTGTTTCTATATATGTTATATCTAAAATTAGGCCTGCCAAGAACATTTTCAATTTTCAGATTAGAGTAGATAGGTCTTACTAGTTTAGTTTAGCCATGGAGAAAGGCCCTTTTTAGCCCACCATTGCCCGTTCACACTAGTTCTATATAATCCAACTTTCGCTGCACCCACTCCCTAGACACTAGGGTACAATTTACAGAAGCCAATCAACCTACAAACCTGTACGTCTTTGGGATGTGGGAGGAAACTGGGGCACTTGGAGCAAACCCACTGGATTCTTGAGCAAAACTCAAAATGCTGGAATAACTCAGCAGGTCAGGCAGCATCTGTGGAGGGAATGGGCAGATGGTGTTTTGGCTCGGGACCTTTTAGACTTTTGACTTTAGAGATACAGCGCAGAAACAACGCACCGTGTCCCTGCCTACCAGCGATCACCCAGTACTAACGTTATCCTACACATTAAGGAGAATTTGCAATTTTATCAAAGCCAATTGACCTACAAGCCCGTACGTCTTTGGAATGTGGTAGAAATCCACAGCACCCGGAGAAAACCCATGTGGTCACGAGGAGAACGTACAAACTCCATACAGACAGCACTCGTATTCAGGGTGGAACCCGGGTCTCTAGCGTTGCAAGGCAGCAACTCTACCGCTGCGCCACCGTGCCGCCCCCTTCCCCAGACTCTGTTTGAGTTACTCCAGCACTTTGTGTTACAGCAGCTAAATATGGGCAATATCATGGACTGGTAGAAATAACACAAAAGGAGGAGGACTGGCTTAACTTTGTGCCTTCCACCACAGTGAAGAATACTGTGGTGGATGTTTGTGTTAAATCTTATTGTGTGTTCTTTTTAAGTGTATCGCTGCTGGCAAATTAATTTGACCGCACCTTCGGGTGCATGTGACGAATAAAATTGATTTTGACTTTTGAATTTTATGCTTACAATTATAAGTGACAGGTAACAGAATCACCTTTAAGAAAAACCATGCGGAGGCAGATTAAAGCTCCTCTTTGACAATCTAGCCTACCAATGCACAAACAGATTATTAGAGATGGGTGTACCTGATACAGAATGATTTGAGTTCTCTGGATCGAGACGTTCCCTGGGTTTCCTCATATCTGGGCTATCACAGGTCAGAATGGTCAAGCCATCAGAAAATCTGTAACATGACAGTACTTTGATCATGCAAACAGTCTGTAACCTGTACATTTAATTTTGGTTTTGGTGTCTTAGAGACATAGAGAACAGAAACAGGCCCCTTCGTCCCAACTAGTCCATGTCGACTATGATGCCCCATCAAGCTATGTCCATATCGCTCAAAGCCTTTCCTATCCATATACCTGTCCAAATGTCCTTGAAATTTTGCATTAGTACCTGCCTCAGCTACCTCCTATGGCAGCTTGTTCCATATACCCACCACCCTTTGTGTAAAAACGTTGCACCTTAGGTTCCTATTAAATTAAATCTTTAAGGGCCTGTCCCACGAGCATGCGACTCCATGCGGCAAGCGCGACCTAACGTGGTCGCTTGAGCCGTACGGCTTTGCAGGGCGGGTCCCACCGATCGCCAGGAGCCGTATGGAGTTGTGCGGAGCTGGTCCCGACATCACGCGGGGCTCCAAAAAACTGACCGTGTTCAAAAATTCCGCGCGGCAACGGCCTGCCGGCCCGCAGCCGCCTCGACACCGTACCCTCCGCCTCGACGGGCGTGCGCAGCGTCTTGATGGTGTACGCAGCGTCTTGACGGTGTACGTCACGCACGAACTTCCCGCGGACTTCGCTCGAACTTCACATCACTCACTCGACCTCCGCACGGCCCCCGCTTCAGGTTTGGTCGCGCTCGCCGCATGCAAGTCGTGAGACAGGCCCTTTGCCCTTTCACTTTAAACCTATGGTTCTTGATTTCTCTATGCTGGGTAAAAGACTGTACATGCACCCTATCTATTCCCCTCACGACTTTATACAACTCTATAAGACACCCCTCATCCTGCTGTGCTCCAAGGAATAAAGCCCTAATGTCCTAGCCTGCCCATGCACCCTACCATCTCCTCTCATGATTTTATATGCCTCTATAAAATCACCCCTCAGCCTCCTGCACACCCTAGCTTGTCCAATCTCTCATGACTCAGGCCCTCAAGTCCTGGCATCATCCTCATAAATCGTCTCTGCCCTTTTTCCAGCTTAATAGAAACATAGAAAATAGGTGCAGGAGGAGGCCGCTTGGCCCTTCGAGCCATTCATTGTGATCATGGCTGATCATCCACAATCGGTAACCCTTGCCTGCCTTCTCCCCGTACCCCTTGATTCCGCTAGCCCCTAGCTCTCTAACTCACTTTTTGTATTGTATTGTATTGTATTTTAATGACCACACACCCAGGCTGGTGGAATTTTAAATTCATCCAGTTGCACGCACTAAACAACAAATTTATAAAAGAACATTTAAATTGTTACCACTGTTTAAGCCATTTATATCACGTCAGATTATTAAATATTATCTTTGAATATTGCTTTTCCCTCCATTACTGCATAAAATAACACAACTATAGGAAGAAATGAATGCAGAGTATGAATGGTAGATTTCTATCAACATTTTTTCAAACATAAAACTAGGCAAGGTCCTAACAGATCACAAAATGTATTGATTATTAGGACTGGATGTTACAATCCCTAAGGTTTTTCACTACAATAGACATTTGGTATTCTTGGGGATGACCACAAGGTGATTTTGCTACCAATCAGACACATCTTCAGTTGTGTACCTCAACGTCACTGGGTGTTTTGGCCTTTTATCACAAGACATCTTGTGTCGAGGCAGGCCCACCGCAGGGTGATCAGCCCTGGGTGTGTGTCTTATGGTTAGCCTCTAGATGGTCACGTGGCAGCCCAGACAGCATCTTTTCTCTTCAGCCACAGCCAGTGACTGTTCTATTCGGCGGCATTGGCAAGTTCTTTTATTGCCCTCCGAGTCCTACTTCCCTCAGGAGCCTTGCGGTGGAACTGGCTACAAAGCCCCTGCACCCCACCTCCACTGGACACACCCTCACCGTCCAACCTCTCTCCTCTGCCTCTGCTGCAAGGTTTGAATCGCGAAGCCTTTTTCTTTCATTAGCCTCGTCCACAGCCTCCTCCCAGGGGACCGTCAGCTCAATGATGAAAGCACGCTGACAGGAGTTGAACCAGAGAACGAGGTCTGGTCGCAAGTTGGTAGCGATAAGTACAAGTTTATGGAATTCTAAAGCTCTTTACATGCAATTGGCCAAGTCAATAGATATTTTTTAAGGCGGAGATTGATAGATTCTTGATTAGTACGGGTGTCAGTGGTTATGGGGCAGAAGGCAGGAGAATGGGGTTGAGAGGGAAAGATAGATCAACCACGATTGTATAGACAAATGGCACAATTCTGCTCCTACAACTTATGAATTATTTTAAGCTGCTAAACAAGTAAATAAATACAGCAGAAATCATGCACTCATCCAACAACTAAATGCAATGTCAAACTATTTTTGTCATAGTTAAGAGAAAAAGACTAGCCAGCATTTTGAGAGTAGCCCTTATCCATTTCAAGTTAAATTGCTAATGTCTAACTGAATATTTAAAAAAAATACTCACAACCAGACTCAAAGCACAGAAAGAATTCAAACATCGATATGTTTAAGTCCAAAGGTAACTTAAGAGTGTGTAAACAGTTCCCTTACCACTCTCCCATCTTCCATAACAGTATTGAAATGTATAGGTGCTTTACCTAACGTTACTGACCAGAGAGCTCAGGAATAACAACTCATCTGCAGAAACATTATCTTGAGGCTTGGGTGTAAACTGATTGTCTTCAGCAATTTGAAAAGAGGTGTTCTTCCCCAGTTTCGATGATCCGTAGAGTCGAAAGTTTCTGTTCTTTGTGTACACGCCTTTTAAAAAACATGTTTAGTTTAGTGAAACAGCGTGGATGCAGGCCCATCAGACTGAGTCTGCACCGACCAGCGATCCCCGCACAATAGACAATAGGTGCAGGAGTAGACCATTCAGCCCTTCGAGCCAGCACCGCCATTCAATGCGATCATGGATGATCATCCCCAATCAGTGCCCCGTTCCTGCCTTCTCCCCATATCTCCTGACTCCGCTATTTTTAAGAGCCCTATCTAGCTCTCTCTTGAAAGCATCCAGAGACCCTGCCTCCACCGCCCTCCGAGGCAGAGAATTCCACAGACTTACGCACGCACAGACACGCACTTACACTATCCTACACACATTAGGGACAATTTACAATGAGACCCCGCCAATTAACCTACAAACCTGAACATTTTTGGAGTGTGGGAGGAAACAAGAGATCCCGGAGAAAACCCACGCGGGTCACGGGGAGAACGTACAAACTTTGTACAGACAGCACCAGTAGGCAGGATTGAACCCGGATCTCTGGTGCTGGAAGGCAGCAACTCTACCGCTGCGTCACTGTGCTGCCTTAAGACACACTTAAATGCAGGGTATTTTTTTAAATGAATATTATAACTATAATTAGCTCAAACAAGGGAAGCTAAGCAGCAGATCAGTCTTTTCTGGCACTAAGTTTATAGATTATGAGCCTAGACGACAACTCTTTCTTTCAATGTCAGCAAGACAAAGGAGAGAGTGATCGACTTCCGGAGGTGAAGCGGTTCACATACCCCAGTCTGCATTGACTGTGCAGAAGTAGACATTGTTGAATACGTCTAATTCCGAGGATTCCGTATCACCAACAACTTCTCCTGGACCACCCATATTGAAACAACGACCAAGAAAGCACACCAATGCCTCTACTTCCTTAGAAGGCTTAGGAAGTTTGGCATGTCCCCAACAACTCTCACCAACTTCTACAGATGCACCATAGAAAGCATTCTATCAGGATGCATCACAGCTTGGTTTTGGGAACAGCTCCATCCAAAACCGCAAGAAATTGCAGCGAATTGTGGACGCAGCCCAGACCATCACACAAACCAACCTCCCTTCCATTGACTCCATTTATACCTCACGCTGTAGACCATTAACTTTTTTATTTCTCACTTCTCAACAGGCCACTAAACACGATAATATCCATATTTCTCAGCCAATGTTCACACTTCCCCATTTTTCACCAGCAATCGGTGGAGATAATGAGATTCAGGAAGCGGCCAAACTTTCGTTCCGCAAAACTCACTGAAGTCTGAAGAAGGGTCTCGACCCAAAACGTCACCCATTCCTTCTCTCCAGAGATGCTGCCTGACCCGCTAAGTTACTCCAGCATTTTGTGTCTATCTTCACTAAGGTCTGACTTCAGCTGAGTTGTGCAGCTGGTAGAGCTGCTGCATTACATGCGCCGGAGACCCGGGTTCCAATAGACAATAGACAATATCTGCAGGAGTAGGCCATTCGGCCCTTCGAGCCAGCACCGCCAATCTATGTGATCGGGGCACTGATTGTGGATGATCAGCCATGATCACATTGAATGGCGGTGCTGGCTCGAAGGGCCAAATGGCCTACTCCTGCACCTATTGTCTATAATGATAATGTAGCCAGGATCAGATATATTACAGATTTCATACAAACAAAGAACTGCAGAAGCTGGTTAATATACAAAATAAATTTGGGAGAGGGAAATCCAATACATGTCCTTTAACAGATGTTATGTTTCTGAAATATACAGTTTTCTGAATTTTCTCAATGTTAAAATTAGATTGTACTTGGCGTTCTGTAGGTTTTTCTGTCATATTACTACCAGAAAAGACTGTAATCTGCTGCCTTGCTCTCCTTTTCTCTCTAATTATAGTTTATAAATATACATTAAAGTTTGAAGAATTCAAAACAATTTTTTTTCGCTGAACATAGAGAGGGTATCGATGGCATAGTTTAGTTTAGAGATACAGTGTGGAAACAGGCCCTTCAGCCCATCAAGTTCACGATCCCCGTACTAGCGCTGTACTACACACTGGGGACAATTTACAACTTTTAATGAACCCAAATGAACCGACAAACCCGCACGCATTTGGAGTGCGGGAGAAAACCGGAGCACTCATTGGGAGAACATACAATCTCTGTGCAGGCAGCACGTGCAGTCAGGATTGAACCCGGGTCTCTGGTGCTGCAAGTCAGCAACTCTACCTCTGCACCACTGTGCCGCACCAGATAAGGTAGACAGTCAGAAGCTTTTTCCCCCGGATATGGTGGTGGGTAAGGCTGATATGGTAGCGCCATTTAAGAGACTTAACGTAAAAGTAAACAAAAGTTTTGGATTGACGTGTGGATTTGCAGAGAATGGTGGGATATGGATTAGGAGGTGAAGGCAGACAAGAATTAGTCTTTGCATGATGTTCGGTACAAATATTGTGGGCCGAATGGCCCGTTCTTGTGCTGCAAGGTCCGCGGCTGCCAGCAGCCTGAAGTCGCGGTCTGCAGAGCTCCAGCTGGCGCGGCGTCTGCAGCCCGGGATCCCTCGTGGGGGACCCGGGAGAAGAAGAAGCCACCACCGCCGGCCCACGGCCAACTTCTACCGAGGACCCGGCGTGGACTTACCATCAGCCCAGGAAATTGGAGGAGGACTGGTCAAATTTTGTGCCTTCCACCATAGTGAGGAATGCTGTGGTGGATGTTTGTGTGAAATTTTTATTGCATTTTTATTGTGTATTGTGTGTTCTTTATCATTGTACCGCTGCTGACAAATTCATTTCACTTGCACTTTATGTGCAATGTGACGAATAAAACCATATTGTATTGTATTGTATTGGATTGTACTGTTCCATGTTCTTCTTGCAACACAATCTCCCTCTAATGTCAACACGGATATGGCAAACAACAGCTGACAAACTGACTAAGCAATACAGTCCTCGGGCACAGACATGTAAACTAATTTCTTATCTGCATATATGGGTTGGAAAAAAAACACACTTACCAAGATCCACAAAGACTTGATCAGCTCCGTATTTATCTTTAACCATAAACAAGGATAAATCTGGATCCGAAATTTGCTCCTCTGATTTTTCCCAAGACGCACACTTAATCCTTTTTGACGAAAGATTCCTGTTAACGTCCTTGCCCAGCGGTTTCCTCTTTTCTGGAGTGACTGGAACACATCTTGTGTTGGTTGGCGGCAGTGCACCTCCATCATCTCCTGCATTTTCTTGGTCTATTCTCCCACATCCTTTTTCTAATATTTCAGTCACTGGTTGCATTATTGTTCTTATAAAGTTTCCTTAAATTTAAAAAAAAAACATTATAAACAATGAATTCTTGTGTGGAAAGACATTGGAATCGTTTGTTAGGTCCAAGAATTTAAGCTTTATTTCTCAAAATGACTTTTGGAAATATGGGTGGCACAGTAGTGCAGCTGATAGAGCTGCTGCCTCAAAGCAGCAGAGACGTGGGTTCGATTGGGTTCTGTCTGCGTGGAGTTTGCATGTTCTCCCCGTGACCACGTGGGTTTTCCCTGGGCGCCCCGGTTTCCTGCCACACTCCAAAGATGTGCAGGTTTGTAGGTTATTGTCCTTCTTGTAGGTCAATTGCCCCTAGTGTGTAGGCGGTGGACGTGAACGTGGGATGGTGATCTATGGTCAGCATGGACTCAGTGGGCCAAAGGGCCTGTTTCCATGTTGTATCTCTAAATTAAACTAAATAGTTTTGAGTGGCCAAATCTCTTCTACATGTTGATGCCCATTACCATCTGGAAGAATCTCTGAAATGTACAGTTGAAAAGTCTACGTTTTAGTCAGAGTTGTCAGGCACAGAAATAAGCCCTTTGGCCCAACTTGTCCATGCCAACCAAGATGCCCCATCTCAGCTAGTCCCATTTGCCCAGATTTGGTCCATATCCTCTAACATTTCTTATCCAGGTGCCTGTCCAAGTGTCGTTTAAATGCTGCTACAGTTCATTCCTTCATAAGGACACAATACAGTCAGAAGCAGATTGTCTAGATCTGAGGTTTAGAGCCCCACGCAAATGTGTGCAGGCTACAGCTGAAATCCCAGCAGCTAAAACTGTTGGGGCGGCACGGTGGCGCAGCTGTGGAGTTGCTCGCTCACAGCGCCAGAGACCCGGATTCAATCCCGACTACGGGTGCTGTCTGTACGGTGTTTGAAATGTTTTCCCCGTGACCTGCGTGGGTTTTCTCCGGCTGCTCCGGTTTCCTCCCACAATCCAAAGACGTACAGGTCCCTCAACACCTCCAAGCTGATCAAAAAAGCACAGCAGCGCCTTTACTTCCTGAGGAGGCTCAAGAAAGCCCACCTGTCCAGCCGGATCCTGACCAACTTTTACCGCTGTACCATAGAGAGTATCCTGACCACCTGCTTCACGGTATGGTACAGCAGCTGCACTGCTGCGGACAGGAAGGCACTACAACGGGTGGTGAAAACCGCGCAGCACATCATCGGTGCCCCGCTCCCTGCCATGGATGCCCTCCACCGAAAACGGTGTCTGAGACGGGCTGGGAAGATCATCAAAGACCCCTCACACCCCAACCATGGACTGTTTGCCGTCCTCCCATCAGGGAGGCGGTACAGGAGCCTCAGGTCACGTACTAGTAGGATGAGGAACAGCTTCTACAACAACACAATCACACTGCTGAACTCTGAGTCCCGCCGATAGATTTCTCCAGTCCCTCCGTCCCCATTGTCTAATTATTCTGTATATTTTGATTATTCTGTATCTTCCCTCTTTCTATTTTTTTTATTTCTTTATGCACAACTACTACGGACTGACGCAAAACTGCATTTCGTTGTACTCATACTTGTATTTGTGCGATGACATTAAAGTTGAATTGAATTGAATTGAATTGAATTGAATTGACTTCGGTAAAATTCGATAGTGTTGATCTACGGGGCGATCGCTGGTCAGCACGGAGCCTGTTTCCACACTGTATATCTAAACTAAACTAAGCATTGGTAAGCTTCCTACTGCTCGCCCCGTTGGGACCACACACTCATTAGGACCCTGAAGACATTACCTGCAGCCAGGTGGGCAGGGGATCGGGCTCAGTTGACCTATATACCCTTTCAGAGTCCATTACCAAGCCAAAATATGCTCAAACATTTCCTCTTTCTATCTCATCTGATGAGTTTAGTTTAGTTTAGATGCAACTTGGAAATAGGCCCTTCTGCCCACCAGGTCCATGTTGACCATCGATCACCATTCCCACTAATTCTGTTATCCCACTTTCTCACCCACTCCCTCCACACTAGGAGCAATTTACAAGATACAAGCTCAAACGTCTTTGGGATGTGGGAGGAAATCTCACTGTATCTTCCTCACAATCGATATTGCTGCCCATCTTGGTATCATCTTCAGACTTGGATATATTCAACTTAATTCCCTCATTAACACAAATCGTTGGAGCACATCAGCCGGTCAGGCAGGATTTCTGGAGAAAAGGAATAGTTGACGTTTCGAGTCGGAACCCTTCCTCAGACCAGTTTCCGGTCCAGAACCTTCCGAAGGGTTCTGAAGTCTGAAGAAGGGTTTCCACCGGAAACGTCACCTATTCCTGTCCTCCAGAGAAGCTGCCTGACCAGTTGAGTTACTCCAGCATTTTGTGTCCCTCTTCGGTGTAAACCAGCATTTGCAGTTCCTTCCTACTCCCTCATTCATCTTACTGATATAAGACTGTGAAGGGCTGGGTCAAAAATCCTCTGGTACCACATCCACTAGTGCATTCTTACTTATCAAGATACTCAAATTGACAACCTGACTAGCATTGTTAAATGTTGGAAACATTTTGTAGATTGGCTACTGGAATCACAACAAGCATTTCTTTGGAGCTGGGAAATACATTAAATAAACTTTAATAGAGACACAAGGTCGGACCCAGGGCTCTCGCTTAACATTTTTTCTCTGTTGCCAGCCAGGCAACCTAGGCAGCTTTTTAGGTTGCCAAATGACAGTTTAGGTGGCCGTTTTAGACGGTTTGCATGACGTGTGCGATAATGTGCTTGGACGAAGTGCGTAGTTACCTGTCGGAATTATGCTCAATGAAGCATTCACATATTATTTCTGCTTCAAATAAAGTCACAAACTAAACATATTCACCAATCAAGACATGATATATACCACAATGACATGCAGCAAAATTATAATACAGTATCTCAAGTCTTTTTACACGTTGCAATTAATGCAATTTCTATTATTTCTTTCCACTTCCAAACAAAAATGTGGTTGGATTATTTAGCGTATGATCAACTTGTGTCAATAAATCCTGGACCATGATAACATACATGCTTAACCATGCACACTACAGATTGATGCAAGCATGTTATCTGTGAAGGACCGAAAATTATCATGACATGGCCATAGCATGGGTCGTTATTGCTATTGGCACAGAAACACTCTCGCTTCTCACATAATTTATCTACAACAAAATATACAGGTTGCAAGGAATTTTCTAAAGGCATTTTATGATAATAGCTGTTAAAACTAACTATACCCATCTGACAGGTTAAACATTACACTAACTAACAAGAGATGGCCAAAGGACATAAATGCAGCAAATGTTCTTTTGGTAATATATTTAAAGGTGTCAAAACGCCACATTACCGGACATTCAGATTAGACGTATGTGTTGTGAACAGCAATGAAGGTACCCAGTTTGTAAGCACCAAATTAAAAAATAATTGTTGATAAACGCTTTTTCCATCATTCCCACTTCAGAATTAACGTTAAAATTTCAACTGAAATATCTCCTGACCAAATTTGTGATGTATATGACTGACTATAGAAGTAAAACCTGGATAAATCCAACAAGATGGCGGACTGCGGGGGTGATGCGCCGTTGTGTATGGCTGCTCCTCCTGCAGTCCGTCCTTTCACCCTTTTTTATTTTTATTTTTAGTCCTGTTCGTATAAGGTGTTTCTTGGAGGTCTTCTTTTATGTGGTGGGTGGGGGAGGGGAAGGGGGAAACTATTTTAACCCCAGACCTACCTGGTCGGAGATGCGGTTTTTCTCCGAACCGCATCTTCGTCCTCTCTGTGCGGCCTACAGTCGAACTGGAGCAGCGCTGGAGCGGCGTTTCCTGCCGTGACTGCAGCTTCGACGGCGGTGTAGATGCTGAGACACCTACATGGAGTGGGCGATGCCTTACCGGGTCGCCTTGCGGTAAGCTCCGGGGCACTGTGACCGTCAACAGCACCGCGGAGCCTGGGATCCGAGATCGCCAGAGTCGGAGGTTCGGCTGGCGCGGCCTGTGAACTTTGGTCGTTGCAGTCTTCGGGGGGGAAGCGGCCGCTTCAGTCCAAGCCGCTGAAGGATGTTCACCGACGCCGATGATCCAGCTTCGCGGCAAGAGGGCCTGAGAACACCGGGCTGGCTGAGGAGGCCAGGTATAGGCCCCGACCTCGGGTGGACTATGAGGGGGAGAACTGGATATTTTTGGTGCCTTCCCTCACAGTGAATTCTGCTGTGGGGGGACGTTTCATGTTGATTTCTATAGTGTACTGTGTCTGTGTCTTTTTTCTTTTTCTCTTTTTTCTCTTTTTTTTGATTTGTATGGATTTATTGCATTGATCTGTTCAATTAATTTTATCAATCTCTGTAAAGCACTTTGGTTCAAATACTGGTTTTGTTGAAAAGTGCTATATAAATAAACATTATTATTATTATTATTATATAGTTGTGAATGTTGCTCATTAAATAACTACAGTACTGATACTCCATATTAAGAGCATTGATTTACCGTTATTAATTAATTATGTAATAACGTGTCAACGGTAGCAGTGACAATCGAACACTGCATTTTTAATGTTTCACGTGTTCACAATTTAATTAATTGGGGTGGGGGGGGTGGTGTGAATCAGTGCAGGATAGATAGATGGCGGTGGGGGAGGGTTGAGAAGGCAATCGGTGCGGAATGGATGGATTGAATCAGGGGAATTAGTCCGTGTTGGTTGGAGTAGGTAAAATTGTGAGGGGAGAGCGCGGGGAATGATAGTGGGGTTGAATTAGGGGATCTGTACAGGATGGATGGGGGGAGCAGTGCAGGATGGATGGGGGGAGCAGTGCAGGATGGATGGGAAGGGGGGTCAGTACAGGATGAATTGGGGGACCAGTGTAGGATTGATGGGGAGTGGCAGAAGAATCAATGCGAGGTGGATAGGGAGATCAGTGTAGGATGAATAGATGGGGGGGGGGGGGGGGGGGGGGCTGTTGTTGCTGGGCAGGGCCCGTCATTCGCTCAGACCCTCTGTCACGCCACACTTAGCATCTTTCCCACGCATTACAGCCGTCACCGACACAAAACGTCACGTTCCTTTTCTCCAGAGATGCTGCCTGACCTGCGGAGCTACTCCAGTTTTTTGTGTCTATCTTCGGTATAAACAAGTATCTGCAGTGCCAAGCCGGGCAAAATGACTTGGCGTTTAGATTGCCCAGTGGCACTTTGGGTGGTCAGTGGCACCCGGGCAACCACTAATTTCGAGCCCTGAAGGAGTCCAAAGTGCAGAGGAACTCGGCATATTCAGTCAGCATGTGTGGAAGGAATGGGTCCCCACCCGAAATGTGGTCTGTCCATTTCGTCCACAGATGCTGCCTGACCTGCTAAGCACCCCAGCACTTGGTGTTTTTCGTTCATATGTCGGACACACACTGGCAGACGTAGCCACGATATCACCAAAAATCAATAGGGCAGTTTTGATTTGGTGATAATGTTAAACCTTATCAACGATTGTTAAGAACAATACGATCAAAGACTTACCGACGTGTATATTGTTCCTGAAGGCCACGTTAGGAAGGTGAAATACTAGATGGCGACTGAATTTTTCATGAGTACTGGAGTCCAAGTTCAAAACATGCCTCACTGAACACTGTACGCGGTACAATTCTCCCAATTTTTGACAAACATACTGAATGAAAGGATAGAACATTACATTAAAAATATTTTGAATGGAAAATTGTAGAATATTATGCAAGATTCTATGCTCTCACAATTCTGCATATTGCTAAATTGTACATATCTGCCCCCGACTCTCAGTCTGCAGAAGGGACTCGACCCGGAACGTCACCTATTCCTTTTCTCCAGAGATGCTGCATGGGAGGAAAGCGGAGCACCCAGAGGAAATCCACGTGGTCGCAGGGAGAACGTGCAAATTCCCCACAGAGACTGATTGCGGTCAGGATGGCAGGATACCAGCAGCACAACTCAGCTGAAGTCAGACCTCAGTGAAGACAGACACAAAATGCCGGAGTAACCCAGCAGGTCAGGCAGCATCTCTGGAGAGAAGGAATGGGTGACGTTTTGGGTCGAGACCCTTCTTCAGACCTCAGTGAGTTTTGCAGAATGAAAGTATGGCCGCTTCCTGAATCTCATTATCTCCACCGATTGCTGGTGAAAAATGGGGAAGTGTGAATATTGGATGAGAAATATGGAAATTCTCACTGTTTAGTGGCCTGTTGAGATGTGAGAAATAATGAAATTAATAATCAACAGCGTGAGGTATAACTGGAGTCAATGGATGGGAAGTTGGTTTGTGTGATGGTCTGGGCTGCATCCACAATTCACTGCAATTAAATGCAGTCTTAGGTGGAGCTGTTCCCAAACCATCTGTGCTGCATCCTGATAAATACTTTCTATGATGCATCTGTTGGTGATTTTGACTCCTCGGAATTAGAAGTTTTCAACCATCCCTATTTCTATACAGTCAATGCAAACTGGGGTATATGTACCGCTTTGCTTCCTGAAGTCGATCACTCTCTCCTTTGTCTTGCTGACATTGAGAGAAAGATAGTCATCTCGGCTCACTAACCTTCTGTAAAATTACTGCCAGAAAAGACTGTAATCTGTTGCTTAGCTCCCTTTGTTTTAGCAAATGATAGTTATAATATTCAGTTTTAAAATACCCTGCATTTAAGTGTGTCTTAAGGCAGCACAGTGACGCAGCGGTAGAGTTGCTGCCTTCCAGCACCAGAGATCTGGGTTCAATCCTGACTACTGGTGCTGTCTGTCAAGATTTTGTATGTTCTTCCTGTGACCTCGTGGGTTTTTTCCCGGATGCCCCGGTTTCCTCCACATCCCAAAGATGTGCAGGTTCATAGGTTAATTGGTCTCTGTAAAATTGCCCCTAGTGTGTAGGGAGTAGATGAAAAAGTGGGATAATATAGACCTGGTGTGAACAGCTGATCGAAGGTCGGCGCGGACTCAGTGGGCCAAAGGGCCTGTTTCCATGCTGTATCATTAAACTAAACTAAAATATGTCTGTATGTGAATTGCTTTGCTTTTTGTAGTAATTGCGATAGGGCTTGTTATAGAGCGGCACGGTGGCGCAGCGGTAGAGTTGCTGCCTTACAGCGCCAGAGACCCGGGTTCCATCCTGACTACGGGTGCTGTCTGTACGGAGTTTGTATGTTCTCCTCGTGAGCTTTCTCCAGGATCTCTGGTTTCCTCCCACACTCCAAAGATGTTCGGGTTTGTAGGTTAATTGTGAATTGTCTCTAGTGTGTGTGGGATAGTGTAAACTGCACATAGACAGCACACAAGGTCAGGATTGAACCTGTATCTCTGGCGCTGTGAGGCAGCAACTCTTCCAACTGTGCCACAGTTATGCTCGTACCATGACAGGAAGGGCATAGAAACTTTGGAGAGGGTGCAGGTGGTGGTTTTCAGAATGCTGCCCGGATTAAAGAGTGTTTGCTACAAAACTTGAACTGACTTAGATTGCTTTCTCTGGAACACCAGAGGCTGAGGGAAGGAGACCTGGCAGAAGTATACAAAATTATGAGAGGCATAGATAGGGTTGACCATCAGAACTTTTTTCCCCAGGGTGGAAATGCCAAATACTAGAGGACATAACTTTAAGGTAATAGGGGCAAAGTTTAAAGGAGATGTATGGAGCAGCTTTTTTTGCACGGATGGTGGTGGGTGCCTGGAACATGGTGGTGGAGGCAGATATGACAGTGGTGTGAAAGAGGCTCTTAGATAGGCATGTGGGTATGCAGGGAGTGGAGGAATATGGATCAAGAGCAGAGATAAGATACGTTTATTGTGGCCTCCTGTTCGGTACGATCATTGTGGGCCGGAGGGCATGTTCCTGTGCTGTATTGTTCTATGTTCCATCATGTCTTCTCCCTACCATACACTTCCTTTTAAGAGACTGACCATAATCAGCAATAGCGGGCTTCAAGTGGCAGTAGTCATTCATGTTCATAAGTGATAGGAGCAGAATTAGGCCATTCGGCCCATCAAGTCTACTCCGCAATCATGGCTGATCTAACTTTCCCTCTCAACCCCATTCTTCTCCCCATAACCCTAGAGGATTTATCATCCTCTGCCTTAAAAATATCCATTGACGGCCTCCAGAGCCTTCTGCGACAATGAATTCCAGATTCACTACCCTCTGACTAAAGAAATTCCTCCTCATCTTCTTCCTAGAGGAACGTCCTTTAATTCTGAAGCTGTAACCTCTGGTCCTAGACACCCCTACTAGTGGAAACATCCTCTCCACATACAAATGTATGCAGTTTTGGTCTGCAAATTTGAGGAAGGACATTCTTGCTATTGTGGGAGTGCAACGTAGATTCACAAGGTTAATTCCCGCGATGGCAGGACTGTCATATGCTGAGAGAATGGAGCGGCTGGGCTTATATACTCTGGAATTTAGACGGATGAGAGGGGATCTTATTGAAACATATGAGATTATTAAGGGTTTGGACACGCTAGAGGCAGGAAACATGTTCCCGATGTTGGGGGAGTCCAGAACCAGGGCCCACAGTTTAAGAATAAGGGATAAGCCATTTAGAATGGAGACAAGGAAACACTTTTTCACACAGTTGTGAGTCTGTGGAATTCTCTGCCTCGGTGGAGGGTGGAGGCCGGTTCTCTGGATGCTTTCAAGAGAGAGCTAGATAGGCTCTTAAAGATAGCAGAGTCAGGGGATATGGGGAGAAGGCAGGAACGGGGTACTGATTGTGGATGATCAGCCATGATCACATTGAATGGCGGTGCTGGCTTGAAGTGCCGAATGGCCTACTCCTGCACCTATTGTCACTATCCATGCCATCCATCATCATTCATCAACCAATGCTGTTGCATTGTGACCATCAAACAGTATGGACTGTCATGAAAATCCTGATAATGGACGAGTAGCTTGAACATGTTACCTGTAGCCAACATCAGGGTAAATGGGCAAGCCTTAACCATGTCAGTCCTATCAGCACTTCTTTTCAAGTGCTTTGCAATGTTACTCCCACTATGTTTTGGTTGGGATTACAGTCCCACAGAAACCACGAGTAGACCATTAACTTATTTGTTTCTCACATCTCGACCGGCCACTAAACGATGGGAAAAATCTATAATTCTCGCCCAATGTTCACACTTCCCCATTCTTCACCAATGATCGGTGGAGATAAACAGAATCAGGAAGCGGCCAAACTTTCATTCCGCAAAACCCACTGAGTTCTGAGGAAAGTGTCTCGACCCAAAACATCACCCATTCCTATTCTCCGGAGATGCTGCCTGTCCCCCTGAGTTACTCCAGCATTTTGTGTCTATCTTCACTGAGATCTGACTTCCCTCATTCACAGCGACCAATCTAAAGGGCGGCAGCGTCGTACAGCTGATAGAGTTGCTGCCTCTCGGTGCCGGAGGCCCGGGTTCCATCCTGACCGCGGGTGCTGTCTGTGTGGAGTTTGCATATTCTCTCTGTGACCATATTGGTTTTCTCCGGGAGTGCTCGTGTTTCCTCCCACATCCCAAAGACGTGTGGTTTGCAGGTTAATAGGCCACTGTAAATTGCCCCTAACGTGTAGGGAATGTATGAGAAGGTGCAGAACTATTGTGAACGAGTGATCGATGGTCGGCGTGGACACGGTGGGCCGAAGGACCGGTTTGCATGCTGCATCTTTCTAAACGAATCCAGCATTAGAATTGGAGCTTTCCTAGCTCTGATATTAAACTAAAAACTCAATTTCCGCAAATACCCAGTTTTAAGTAGTTTTCTATTATAGAAGCGATTTTTTTCACTTCACCCATTATGTTTCCCACAAATTGCTGGAGTAAACACAAAATTCTGAAACAGGAACAAGAGTGGAAGAGTCAACAACATGGAACAGACTGCCAAACATCTCAGCAAAGACCCCAGATACATCTAAGAAACAGAAAGATGCCAAAATAGGGGGAAATGAAGGATGTTTCTGGGGCAGGTAAATGGTCACGCTCTTTACACTTTACTTCAGACTTTAGAGATACAGCACTGAAACTGGCCCCTTAGCGCACTGAGTCCGCATGACCAGTGATCACCCTGTACACACGCGCTATCCTACACACTAAGGACAAATTATTATTATTTTTTTTAATGAAAGTTAATTGATTTACAAACCTGCACACTCGCAGAAAACCCACGCGGTCACAGGAAGACTGACGCCACCCGTGGTTAGGATTGAACCCGGGTCTCTGGCGAGGTAAGGCAGCAAATCTACTGTTGCGCCACTCTTGAAAGTCTCATCAAGCTATACAAGGGACCACAGAGTCTTTGGGTTGTAGTGGTGGGTAGAGGAATAATGGACTGCTGGGTTTAAAGTGCAAATTCGCAACACAATGCCAGTTAAATATCTGAAGGATATGTTTCTACTGGACAGTGCAGTGAAGTAACAACGACAATTTTTCTGCATTATAGACATTGCATAGCTTTGTTTATAATGTAGTTAAATTGATCTAAAATAAATTGAGCATTTCCCCTTTGTTCGGCGCAGTGGTAGAGTTGCTGCCTTTCAGCGCCATCCTGTTCCATCCTGACTACAGGGTACATAGTTTCTACATTCCCCCTTGACCACGTGGGGTTTCTCCAGGTGCTGCGATTTCATTCCACACTCCAAAGACGTACAGGTTTGGCATAATTGTAAATTGCCCCTGGTGTGTAGGATAGTGTTAGTGTGGAGGAATCATTGATCAGTACGGACTCGGTGGGCCGAACGGCCTGTTTCCGCGCAGGTTCTCTAAAAAAAAATGTAAGTTGGTCTAAAATAAATTAAGCATTTCACAAAAGAAAATCAAGATCAAACTAAAAGTGGATATAATATCAGCACCTGGATTAATGTTGCTACCATCTGTTTCCCGTCCCGTTCTGGATTTGTTTGTTTAACGAATTCCAAGTCAAAATACAAATGGCACACAGCCCCTTCTGGAATCACTTCATAGCAGTGCATCAATGACTTCCGATAATTTCTGAAAGACAACCAAGGAATATTGGAAGCAAACTATTAAATGCATAACCGGTGTGGGGATCGACAGAAATTTCCCCTGCATCTCCAAATTTCAGAGTGTGGTCATCGAGTCATACAGCATGGAAAAAGGTCCAATTTGCCCAAGCTGACCAAGATGCCCCATCCACACTGGTCCCAATTGCTGCGTTTGGCCCATATCCCTATAAAACTTTACCAAGCCATATAGCCAAGTATTTCTTAAATGTTATTATAGTACTTCCCCCAACAACCTTGTCTGGCAGCTCGTTCCATACACCCATCACCCTCTGTGTCAAAAGTTGCCCCTCAGGTTCTTATTAAATCTTTTCCTCCCACCTTTGGACAATTATTAACCCTCTCACTATTGGAATTAGTGGATAAAGATACTGGCTTTACCTTGCATGAATCGTTATTCCCTTATCATCTATCATCACAATGAATTTTGTCTTCTGGTCAAGGGATATGGGGAGAAGGCAGGAACGGGGTACTGGTTGTGGATGATCAGCCATGATCACATTGAATGGCGGTGCTGGCTCGAAGGGCCGAATGTCCTACTCCTGCACCTGTTGTCTATTGTTCTTGATTCCCCCTCTCTGGGCAAAATTAATTGGGAAACGAGACCCATAGTAGAATGTATGCGTTATAGCTACATCTAGAGTTCAGTACAAACATTAGATTACCCAGTGACTCGGAATCTGCACAACCGAGGAAGAACGAAGGGAAGGTCCGTGAACTTTATTTCGCCTTCCTTCACAGTGAGGAACGTGTAGGAGTCACTGTGGTGGATGTTCATGTTAAAATGTGTTTTGAGTGATCTGTTGCTTTTAATTGTATGACTGACCTGGCCAATGAAATTCCTCGTATTCCTCGGGGGGGGGGAAGGGGGAAACTACCTTTCATGGTCCCTACCTGGTCGGAGAGGCAGCTTTTTTCCGGGCTGCAGCTTCGACCCGTCCTCGCGGCCTACCAGCGGGTCTGGAGCGGCATTTCCTGTCGGGGACCGCCCAGAACCATGGCTTTCGGCGGCGGCACAGCGCTGGAGCGCTATTGTGGAACGGGCGATGTCTTGCCTGGGTCGCCGCGCTGGAGCTCCGGTGAGCTGAGACCGCCGGGAACAACATCGTGGAGCTGCGGGCGGCAGCGCTGACTTTACATCGGGAGCCTGGGATCTCCCGCTGAGATCGCCAGTGGTGGAGCTCCAACCGGCGCGGCCTTGTCGGCTTCGGAAGCCGCGGCCTCCAGTGCGGAAGCGGCCGTTCCAGGGTTCCCAGGCCGCTGGGAGGACTCTCCCGACGCCGGAGCAACATCACCCGGCGAGAACGGCCAGGAACATCGGGCCTCCGTGAAGGCAACTGTGGAGACTATGGGTGAACTGGGGTTGGGGACTGGACTTTGTGCCTTCCCTCATGGTGGGAGCCATTGTGGGGGGATGTTCTTTGTGTTTAAGACTCTCATTGGTGTTATGTCTGTATTCTTTTTTTGTGTGCTGCAAAATGGCAAAAAGCATTTCACTTCACTACACCTAGGTGTATGTGAATGTGACTAATAAAAAATACCTTTGATTCATGTTCTAGGAGCAGAATTAAACCATTATGCCCATCAAGTCTACTCACCATTCAATCATGGATGATCTATCTTTCCCTCTCAACCCCACTCTCCTGCCCTCCCCATTAACCTCTGACATCTTTACTAGTCAAGAATTTGTCAATCTCCAACTTAAAAATATCCATTAACTTGGCCTCCGCAGCCTTCTGTGACAATGAATTCCACAGATTCACCATCCTTGGACCAAATTCCTTCTCATCTCCTTTCATAAGGTTGGTCCTTTTATGCCTCTGGTCCTAGACTCTCCTACTGATGGTCAGAGTATGGGCAGAGTATCGAGAATATGGGTCGGGCATGCAGACGGAGCTGCGACTATAGATTATGTGTGCAACCAGAGCCTGGGTTAGGAACTTCAGGGCGATACCAGAAACTGCAGATGCTGGCAGCTTGCGTTGAAAGCAAAGTGCTGGAGTAACTCAGCGTGTAAGGCAGCATCTCTGGAGGACATGGGTAGGTGGCATTACAGGTCGGGACCCCTCTTCAAACTGATTGGAGTGGTGGGCGGTGGGGGAGAAAGCTGGAAAGGAGAGGTGGAGGCAGGAACTCCAGGGGTCAGGGACATGGGTAGGTTGGTGACCAGAGTTAGCATCTGCAAGTTGAAACTTGCAAGCCAATACTAACTGGGTTCTATTTCCTGCTGCCCTTAAATACCAGGTTCATTGGAAAATTGTTACATTACTGTGTAACATGTTAAAAGAGAAATAGAAGTATATTGGGTATTAACATCAGCAACAGCCAATGGTCCAAATTTCCATCAGAGCAGGGCCAGCAAAGTCCCAAGGATGGTGGCTTATCAGATTATTGGGCGGCACAGTGGCGTAGCTGGTAGAGCCACTGCCTCACAGTGCCGGAGTCCCGGGTTCGATCCTGACCTCAGGTACTGTCTGTGTGCAGTTTACATGTTCTCTCTGTGACTTTTGACTTTACTTTTGAGATACAGTGTGGAAGCAGGCACTTCGGCCCACCGTGTCCACACCGGCCAGCAATCACCCCGTACACAAGCACTACCCTACACGCTAGGGACAATTTACAGAAGCCAATAAACCTGCATACGTGTACGTCTTTGGAGTGTGGAGGAGACTGGGGCATTCGGATTAAACTCACACCATCAGATGTGCCCAATGTACAAACAGTGCCCGTAGTAAGGATCAAACCCGGGTCTCTGTCGTTGTAAGGCAGCAACTCTATCGCTGCGCCGCTGTGCCACCCTATGGCAGGGTTTCCTTCGGATGTCCTGCTTTTCTCCCACGTCTCAAAGACGTGCGGATTGTAGGTTAATTGAACTCTGCAAATTGGCCCTTGTATGTAGGAAGTGGAAGAGAAAGTGGGATAACATAGAACTAGTCTGAATGGGTGCTCAAATGTCAGCATGGACTCGGTGCGCCAATGTGCCTGATTCCATGCTGTCTCTTTCAATCAGTTTAACTGTACATGCTAACCATCAATAGCCTTTGTAATGTTTCCACATAACTATTGTCTCCCTTTTTGTTCACTGCAAACAGAAATGATTCCATACAAGGAGAATAATCAAAAGCATCCTACTTTTAACAGTCATTGAATTTCTTACTCAGTTATTCTACATTTTTAAAAAGTACGTATAAATATTTCAACATGGTAGCGAACATGATCAAAGACATTACTTATTCAGCTATTCACTATCTCCTTTCTCCGATAGTTGATTGCTATTCAATTACACAAAACTGCTCGTTATTCTGGATTTCAACACCTTACGTTCAGTTCAGTTCAGTTTACTGTCACGTGTACAGGTGTAGTGAAAGGTTTTGTTGCGTGCTAACCAGCCAGCGAAAAGACAACACATGATTATAATCGAACCATTCTCAGTGTGCAGACACCTGATAAGTGAATAGCGTTTAGTGCAAGGTAAAGCCAGTATTCAGTTTATGTCATTTTAACTGAGTACTTACATACACAGATGAAACAAAAACATTGTTTCTCAATCAGTTCCCGTCAGTGCAGTTAATAAAAACAGAATAAATACATATAGCTTTAACAATTAAAATTACCATATCTAAAATAGGCCTAATAATTGAAATAAAAACAGACCTTCAGACCGAACAGTGGCTTTGCTTTGACAGGTGCCTAGCTGTCAAAGTATGGGCGAGGTTAGATGTGTTGGTGTATGATATATGGGGAGGGAACACAGTCAGTAGCTTTATCCACTAATTCCAATACTTTTTCACAGCTAACATGGATAAATTAGTAGAATTCCTATAATGCACAAGGAATTATTTTATGACCCACAATCTAAGAAGTCAAACAAGGGGTGGTTCACTGCTGGACCTGCTGTCAGGGGAAGAAAGAACTATAATGTAAATAAAACATAGATAACATCTAGGCCAAGGGTTCCCAACCTGGGGTAAATTTAGCCCCAAGGGGTAAATTTTACCTACCCAGGGGGTAAATTTGTTGATTCTGGATTTGTACATATTTTTTCTCACTGACTGACTGTGTTTGGTCCTGGTACACCGGTATCTGTTCATCATTAGTTGTTCTTGAACAATTGAAATAACATTGTTATGCGCTATTAAAATTGCCAGGGGTATACGGGATGAAAAAGGTTGGGAACCCCCTGATCAGGGCAGCGGTGATCATAAATCATAGATCATAATGAGCAACAATCAAGAAGTTCAAAGTCCAAGGAAATAGATGACATGACTGTCATGTATACTGTCTTGTACCTCGGTGACAATTATACACCTAAACCAAAATATGGGGTCAAGCATTTAAATCAGAGGTCAGTAGAAATTTGATCAAACCACAGGGTATTGGAGTAACTCAATGGGTCAGCCAGCATCGGTGGTGGGAATAGACAGGCAATGTTACGGGTCGGGACCCTTCTTGGGACTGGTTGTAGTACTGGGGGAGAAAGCTGGAAGGGAGGTGGAGACGGGACAAAGCTTGGCAAGCGATAGGTGGATACAGGTGAAGGAAGGATTGATTGGCAAACGGGTGGTAAATTCATAATTGATGTGATAAGAGCAGAATTGGGCCATTCGGCCCATCAAATCCACTCCGCCATGCCTTCATGGCTGACCTATCTCTCCGTCTTAACCCCATTCTCCTGCCTACTCCCCATAACCCCAACACCCATGATAATCAAGAATCTATCTCTGCGTTTAAAATATCCGTTGACTTGGCCTTCACAGCCATCTGTGGCAATGAATTCCACAGATTCACCACCCACTGACTAAAGAAATTCCTCCTCATCTCCTTCCTAAAGGAGCATCCTTTTATTCTGAGCCTATGACCTCTGGTCTGAGACTCTCCCACTAGTGGAAACATCCTCTCTGCACTCTATCCAAGCCTTTCACTATTCAGTAAATTTCAATGAGGGTCCCCCTCATCCTTCCAATCTCCAGGGAGTACAGGCCCAGTGCTGTCAAATTCTCTGCCCCTGAAAGTGAGCCACTTAATAAAATTGCACAATCAATACCTAGCTTCACATGTTGATGAAACACTTCCCGAAACAACCCCTGGCAGGTCTTTTTGACACGATATGGTCACTCACCTATAATAAAACCACAGCTCGGTGTACGTTGTAACAAGGAAAATTCGCTGTCCCAGTCGAGCATCCTTTTTATTTTCATTCTCCAAAGCAAACACATGAACATCCTTTAATGAAATATATTTAAAAATGCAAAGATTATCATTCCATCACTCCTTTCTCCTTCAGTTTGTGATATTTCATGCAGGCTGAAAGCTTGGTTATGTTTTGGCTGCAGTTATAGAAGGGAGGAAAAGATCATGAGATGAATAGATCGGGCAAATGCTCAGAGTAGCGGAATCGAGAACCCAAGGACATAGGTTTAAGGTGAGTGGGAGAAAGAATTAATAGGAACCCGAGGGGCAACTTCTTTTACACAAAAGGGTGGTGGGTGTATAGACCGAGCTGTCGGAGGAGGTAGTTAAGGCAGGGACTATCGCAACGTTTAAGAAACATTTAGACTGGTACATGAATAGTTTCAGTTTAGTTTATTGTCCGTGCACAGAGGTACAGTGAAAAGCTTTTTGCTGTGTGCTGTCCAGTCAGCGGAAAGACAATACATGATTATAATCTATCCATTTACAGTGTATAGATACATGATAAAGGAATAACGTTTAATGCGGGATAAAACCAGCAAAGTCCGATCAAGGATAGTCCGAGAGTCATCAAAGAGGTAGATAGTAGTTCAGCACTGCTCTCTGGTTGTGGTAGGATGATTCAGTTGCCTGATAACAGCTGGAAAGAAGCTGTCCCTGATTCTGGAAGTGTGCGTTTTCACACTTCTACACTGTTTGCCTGATGGGAGAGGGGAGAAGAGGGAGTGGCCAGGGTGCGACTCGTCCTTGATTATGCTGCTGACCTTGTCGAGCATTTTTTAAATTTTCATTCTCCAAAGCAAACACATGGACATCCTTTAATAAAATATATTTAATAATGCAGCGTGAGATATAAATGGAGTGAATGGAAGGGAGGTTGGTTTGTGTGATAGTCTGGGCTGTGTCCACAATTGGATGGAGCTGTTCCCGATAAAATGCTTTCTATGGTGCATCTGTAGAAGTTGGTGAGAGTTGTAGGGGATAGGATAGGATTAGAGAGATATGGGCCAAACACAGGCAGGCAGGACTAGTGTGGATGGAGCACGTTGAAGGGCGTGTTTTCACACTGCATGATTATACAAATTATCTTTTGGAATATATGACCTGGTTATGATGGAGCATGAAAATAGGCCCTTCAGCACCAAAAGATTTTCACTGTACCTGGGTACACACGACAATAAACTATACTCAAACCCAAACTCTAGATCTATGTTCTATGTTTGGGGCGGCACGGTGGCACAGCGGTGGAGTTGCTGCCTTACAGGGCCAGAGACCCGGGTTTGATCCTGACTACGGGTGCTGTCTGTATGGAGTTTGTACGTTCTCCCCACTTGTCCGTTTCCCCAGATGCTCCGGTTTCCTCCCAAACTCCCAAAGCTACAAGCTAGTAGGTTAATTGGCTTCAGTAAAGATTGTAAAATCTCCCTAGTGTATAGGACAGTGCTAGTGTACAGGGACAGGGATCGCTAGTTGGTGTGGACTCAGTGGGCCGAAGGGCCTGTTTCCGCACTGCATCTCTAAACTAAGCTATGTTATCCCACTTTCTCATCCACTCCCTACACTGCGGGCAATTTTACAGAAGCCAATTAACCTACAAACCTGCATGTCTTCGGGATGTGGGAGGAAACTGAAATTCTATTATATAACACTGCTTTTTTCCACATTGTGCATTTGAAAATTGACTTCATTTTAAATGAGACAAAGACGTTTTCCAGGTTGTTTCACATCAGTGTTGAAATGCAAAACAGAATGAGTCATCCTTGTGCCACTGCTGTGATTTCCATGTCTGTCATGCATGGGGTGATGTCATCCCCTTTTAATGCTCCTGTTGCTGCATTTGAACACCTGCTTTCATCATCTGATGTACAAGGACACTCACGTTTTGTTTACCCATACCTATCCCAATCTGTTACCATTCTGAAAATAATGTCTCCACCTTCACCCTCCCCCCTCCTACCTGGCTCCCCCTTTTTCTTTCCTTTGTCTGCTTACACTTGCCCCTGTCTCCTATCGCAAGCCACCACTCCCCCTCCCCTCTTCCTTATACAATAGACAAGAAACCGCCAATGCTGGAATCTTTCGTGAAACACAAAGTGCTGGAGTAACTCAGGGGCACGGTGGCGCAGCAGTAGAGTCGCTGCCTTAGATAGCGACAGCGCACAATGGGCTAAGTGTTCGGCTGGCGACCGGAAGGTAGCCGGTTCAAATCCCGCTTGGAGTGCATACTGTCGTTGTGTCCTTGGGCAAGACACTTCACCCACCTTTGCCTGTGTGTAATGGAATGTAATTACGGCGGCAGGCGCGGGCACACCGCGACGCCCTGTGTCCCTGTACGAGTTTGTAAAAATGCATTTCGTTGTCCTGTGGCCATGTTTCATTTTTCATTTTACATCGCCGGGTTCAATACTGACGATGGGTGCTCTCTGTACGAGTTTGTACATTCTCCCTGTGGCCATGTGGGTTTTCTCCAGATGCTCCGGTTTCCTCCCACATTCCAACGGTGTACAAGTTTGTAGGTTAATTGGCTTGGTAAAGCTGTAAATTGTCCCTAGTGTGTGTAAGACAGTGATAATGTACGGGGTGATCGCTGGTCAGCACGGTTTCAGTGGGCTGTAGGGCTTGTTTCCATGCTGTATCTCAAGTCCAAAATCCTCTAGTCACTGCCGACCACCCAACATAAATAACAGGTTTATTCTCATTCTCCATATCTTGTTTGTCCACTCAGTCTAAATCCTCCACAGAAGGCTGTGGAGGCCTTCAATGGATATTTTTAAGGCAGAAATAGGTGGATTCATGATTAGTACGGGTGTCAGCAGTTATGAGGACAAGGCAGAAGAATGGGGTTAGGAGGGAAAGATGAATCAGCCATGATTGAATGGCAGAGTAGGCTTGATGGGCCAAATGGCTTAATTCTGCTCCCATCACTTATGAATGTCAGTTTATTATCTCAATCCCACATGCTTTAATTATGCATACTAATATATTTTGTGGAGTTTACCAAAAGCTAGGGAAAGTCCAAACAGACCACACCCATAGTTTCCCCTTTATTTATTCAACTTGTTTAATTTCAATAAACGCTGGGAGGTTTGTTAGCATGATTATCCTTTCATAATCCCATGTTAATATTGTCCATTCCTGTTGATCCTTTTCAAGTCTGAAGAAGGATCTCAACCTGAAATGTCACCCATTCCTTCTCTCCAGAGATGCTGCCTGTCCCTCTGAGTTGCTCCAGCATTTTGTGTCCATCTTCAATTTAAACCAGCATCTGCAGTTATTTCCAACACTGATCCTTTTAAAGTGTTCTATTAGTGTTTCTTATAAAAGATTCTAATACTTTCTCTAATACAGGTACTTGAATGAATGAATGAATACGTTTATTGGCCAAGTATTCACATGCAAGGAATTATTTGGCTTGGTGCATGCTAGGAACTGGCCTGGGTAATATGTACTTCTGACATTAGACTTACTGGTCCGTAAGTATTATTATTACTGCTCTTTATTGTTTAAACATAATGGCTATATTTGCCACTCTACAAATGAGGAAACAGCTCCATAGAAACATAGAAAATAGGTGCAGGAGGCCATTCGGCCCTTCGAGCTAGCAACGCCATTCATTGTGATCATGGCTGATCGTCCCCAATCCATAATCCGTGCCTGCCTTCTCCCCATATCCCTTGATTCCACTAGCCCGTAGAGCGCGATTTAACTCTCTCTTAAATCCATCCAGTGATTTGGCCTCCATTGCCATCTGTGACGGGGAATACCACAAATTCACAACTCTCTGGGTGAAAAAGGGTTTTTCTCACCTCAGTCTTAAATGGCCTCCCCTTTATTCTGAGACTGTGGCCCCTGGTTCTGGACTTGCCCAACATTGGGAACATTTTTCCAGCATCTAGCTTGTCCAGTCCTTTTATAATTTTATAGGTTTATATAAGATTCCCCCTCAACCTTCTAAACTGCAGTGAATACAAGCCTAGTCTTTTCAATCTTTCTTCATATGACAGTCCCACCATCCCAGGGATTAATCTCGTGAACCTACGCTGCACTGCCTCAATCACAAGGTTGGCCTTCCTCAAATTAGGAGACCAAAACTGTACACAATACTCCAGATGTGGTCTTACCAGAGCCCAATACAACTGCAGAAGAACCTCTCTAAACCTATACTGAAATCCTCTTGTTATCCAGAGTCTAAAGAATTTTGAAAGTAGACAACCATTGTATTCACTATTACTTGGCCAACTATTTTTTAGTACACCGGGATGTAGAATAGTCATAGAATTATACAGCATGTCAATAGGCCCTTCGGCCCGACTTGTTCTTGCTGACAAAGATGCCCCATCTACATTAGTCCCACATGCTAGTGTTTGGTCCATATCCCTCTAAACCTCTCCTATCCACGTATCTGTCCAAATGTCTTTTAAATGTAGTTTTGGTACCGCTCTCAACTGCCTCAACATGATAGCTCGTTCCATATACCCATCACCCTCTGTGTGAAAAAGTTGCCCCTCAGATTCCTATTAAATCATTTCCCCCCTCACCTTAAGCCTCAGTCCCCTGATCTTGGTGCCCCTACCCTGGATCTTGGGAATTTGTTGGCCTTTAGTCCATTAATTCCTGAGCACGACTGCTTTATTAATAGTGATTCCTTCTGCTCCTCCCTCTTGGACCCTCAGAAATACAGTCACACCTTTGGCCCAATTTGTCCATGCTGTCCAAGATGCCCAATCTGAACTCGTCCCACTTGCCAGTGTTTGGCCCATATCCCTCGAAACCTTTCCTATCCAAATAACTTTTAAATGATATTATTGTAGCTGCCTCAACTATGTCCTCTGGCAGCATATTTCATATACCTACTAGACTATGTGAAAATATTTCTCCTCAGGTATAGGGAGAGGATGGGCACACTAGGACTTTATTCTTGGAGCCCGTGAGGCTGAGGGGTAATCTTATAAAGGTCTTAGTTTATAGAGTTGTGGGAAGTATAGATAGATAGCCATAATATTTGTTCTAGGGTAGAAATGTCAAATATTAGAGGGCATAACTTTCGGGTGCTGGGCAAAGTGCTTCCCCCCACACACACACACAGAGTATGGTGGGTGCCTGGTCCGTGCTGCCAGGGGTGGTGGTGGAAGAAGATACCAAAGCAGTATTTAAAGAGACATTCACATAGGCAGATGAATATGCATGAAATGGAGGGATATGGATATGCGTTCAGAAGGGATTAGTTTAATTTGGCATCATGTTCGGCAGGGGCATCGCGGGCCAAAGGGCCTGTCCTTGTGCTGTACAGAGAAAAAGCAGAAGATCCACACTGAAGTGAGATGGATAATCAATATTACATTCCAACTTATGGGAGAACTGTCCAGAAGCCTGATCACAGAGGGGAATCAACTATTCCTGAATTAGGTGGTAAGTGCTTTCAAAGTTTTGCATCTTCTGCCCAATGAGAGAGGGGGGAAAAGAGAGAATGACTGGGGTGAAAAGGTCCTTGGTTATGTTGGTTGTGTTCCAAGGCAGCATGAAGTATGGATGGTGTCAGTGGTGGAGAGTGCTGGTTCGTGTGCTGGACTGAGCATATCCTTGTTTGCAACATGGAAACCGTTGTATGGTGAAATTCATGTCAATATTTATGTCTATTTCCTATGAGGAAATGGCGGTTGGAGTGTGACCCTGACTATGTTTTCCACAATTCTGAACTACAGAAAAAAAAATTAAAGTGATAAAGACTATAGAAAACAAGGCAGATGAAGTTGCTTCAATATTTAATAACCAAGCTGATTATATAATATCTCAATTTATTTGTTTTGTTTTAAATCTCCAAATCCAGCATAAATATTTAAAACATTTAACGAATTAGCCATAAACCACAACTGCGCTCCACATACCAATTTCCTTCCTGAAAATCCATTGTTATTCACAATGCAACAATTCACATTTCTTTAAGACATTGATATAGATTTTTTTTTATTTTACCGGCTTGCAGCTCTTTGAAAAATTAAAGGCTTGAATCTGGCGATAGAATAACTTCCAAATGGACGATGGTTGCCATGGTTTTGATAGTTTGGGTTTGTAAGCCAGATTGATGGGGTGCTTTTGATAGTTGCCTGCTAAACTTTCAACATCTTTGAATCTTTCCTGCCAGTTCTTCTTCATACTCTGAGAAGAGTAAAGACAATTAAGTCAGTTATTCTTACAATTCAAAGAAATTAGAAAGGACATCATAACCATTGTCCCATTGTTCTCTTTTCCCAGCTACATACTTTGTCAACATATCATTCATGAAACATAATAATTAATTACCAGACAAACCCCTTTTAAGTATTTCACAAACTTGTGAAACAGAGTATAAAAGATAGCTGGAGAAACTCAGCGGGTGAGGCAGCATCTATGGAGCAAAGGAAATAGGCAACGTTTCGGGCCGAAACGTTGCCTATTTCCTTCGCTCCATAGATGCTGCCTCACCCGCTGAGTTCCTCCAGCATTTTTGTCTACCTTCGATTTTCCAGCATCCGCAGTTCCTTCTTAAACATAAAAGATAGCTTACTCCTGTTGCTATATACAAAGTATTCCTCATATACAAAGTAACAAATTCCAAAATCGATTGAAATGAAAATATGGACATAGAAGAAAATAAGGAGAGAAGTATAGAGTCATGCAGTGTGGAAACAGGCCCTTCAGCCCAACTAGCCGAGTCCATCACACAGACCAGCCTCTCCACCATCGACTCCATCTGTACTTCATGCTGCCTTGGAACACAACCAACATAATCAAGGATGTTTTTCACCCCGGCCATTCCCTCTTTGCCCCCTCTTCCTTTGAGCAGAAGTTACAAAAGCTTGAAAGCTCGTTTCGCCAATGGAAAGTAAAAGGGTACAATGTCATAGGAACATAGAAAGCAGGTGCAGGAGGAAACCAATTGGCCCTTCGAGTCAGCACCACCATTCATTGTGATAATGGCTGATCATCTACAATCAGTAACCCGAGACTGCCTTCTTCCCATATCCTTGATTCCGACAGCCCCTAGAGCTCTATTTAACTCTCTTTTAAATGTATCCAGTGAATTGGCTTCTACTGCCTTCTGTGGCAGAGAATTCCACAACTTTCTGGGTGAAAACGTTTTTCTCAGTTTTAAATAGCCTCCCCATTATTCTTATTCTGTGGCTCCTGGTTCTGGACTCCCCCAACATTGGGAAAATCTTTCCTGCATCTAGCTCGTCTAGTCCTTTTACAATTTTATACGTTTTTATACGATAACCTCTCATCCTTCTAAATTCCAATGAATACAAGCCCAGTCTTTCCAATCTTTGCTCATATGACAGTCCCGCCATCCCGGGGATTAACCTCAAATTAGGAGACCAAAACTGCACACAATACTCCAGATGTGGTTTTACCAGGGCCCTGTACAACTACAGAAGAAGCTCTTCACCCCTATACTCAAACCTCTCGTTAGGAAAGCCAACATGCCATTAGCTTTCTTCACTACCAGCTGTACCTACATGTTTACTTTCTGTGACTGGTATACAAGGACACCCAGGTCTTGTTGCACTTCCCTTTTTCTTAATCTGACACCATTGAGATAATAATCTGCCTCCTTGTTCTTGCCGCCAAAGTTGATAACCTCACATTTATCTACATTATGCTGCATATGCCATGCATCTGCCCACTCACTCAGCCTGTCCAAGTCACCTTGCAATCTCCTAGCTTACTCTTCGCAGTTCACACTGCCATCCAGCTTTGTGTCATCTGCAAATTTGCTAGTGTTACTTCTAATTCCATCATCTAAATCATATTGTAAATAGTTGTGGCCTCAGCACCGAGCCTTGCAGCACTCCACTCGCCACTGCCTGCCATTCTGACAGTGACCCATTTATTCCTGCTCTTTGTTTCCTGTCTGCCAACCAATTCTCTATCCACATCAATACCCTACCCCCAATACCACGTACTCTAATTTTGCCCACTAATCTCCTGTGTGGGACCTTATCGAAGGCTTTCTGAAAGTCCAGATACACTACATCCACTGGCTCTCCTTCATCCATTTTACTTGTCACATCCTCAAAAAATTCCAGAAGATTAGTCAAGCAAGATTTCCCCTTCTTGAATCCATGCTGCCTCAATGAAGTCCGATCAAAGATAGTCCGAGGGTCACCAATAAGATAGAATGTGGTTCAAGACTGCTTTGCCTACTAAGTGTCTGGGAGGATTTGCATAAAGTCAAATTTCTCTATATTAGCGTAATGTTAGATTCCCCTGTATCCGGTTTCTAGTTTTTTTTAACAGAATTTACCCCTTCCATATTAAGCATTTGCTTAAGGTCACATTTATAAACCATGTTCGTAAGTGAGCAGAATTAGGCCATTCGGCCCATCAAGTCATGGCTGATACCTCTCCCTCTCAACCCCATTTTCCTGCCTTCTCCCCATAACCTCTGACACCTGTACTAATCAAGAACCTATCAATCTCCGCCTTAAAAATATAGATTGACTTGGCCTCCACAGCCTTCTGTGGCAATAAATTCAACAGGTTCACCATCCTCTGTCTAAAGAAATTCCTCCCCATCTCCTTCCTAAAGGTCCGTCCTATTATTCGGTGAGACGGTGGGGACGCTGCAAGCTAGCGCCCTGTCAGCAGCATGTCCGTTTTTTTCAACTTTTTTTTGTTTTTTTAGTATGTTTTAAAGTATGTTTTTTTTGTGTTTCTATGTGTTTGTTTTGTGTGGGGGCGGTGGGGGGGGGGGGCAAGGGGGAAACCGTTTTGGTCGCCTCCTCCATGGAGAGGCGACTTTTTTCCAGGTCGCCTCCCTCGTGGCCTAACAACGAGGATCGGGCGGCCTTTCCCGGAGACCGCCCGGCGATTCAGCCGCGGGTGCAGCGGGGACTCTCGGCGTGGAGCGGGCGAGCCCTCGCTGGGGCTCGCCGGAGGGGAGAGCTCCGTTTCGCTGGCCCGCAGCAGCCGACAGCTTGAGCTCCAGCTGGCGCTGCGTCTACAGCCCGGGATCCCTCGTGGGGGACCCGGTAGAAGAAGAAGCTTCCACCGCTGGCCCGCAGCCAACTTCTACCGCAGACCCGGCGTGGACTTACCATCACCCCTGGAGTGGAGCTTCGACCGCCAGCCCTGCGGTCTGTGGTGCTTCTGGCTGCGGCGGGGACTTTAAATCTTCGACCACCGGCCTACACCATCCTGAAGCCGCGGTCTCCGGTGGGGAAGAGCCGACTATGGACTGGCTCTGGACTCTGGTCCCGACCAGGAGGGGAAATGGAGGAGGACTGAACAATTGTTGTGCCTTCCACCACAGTGATGAATGCTGTGGTGGATGTTTGTGTTAAATTTTTATTGTGTATTGTGTGTTCTTTCTCATTGTATCGCTGCTGACATATTCATTTCGCTTGCACTTTATGTGCAATGTGACGAATAAACCCATATTGTATTGTATTGTATTCTGAGGTTGTGCCCTCTGGTCCGAGACTCTCCCACGAGTGGAAATATCCTCTCAACATTCACTCTATCCAGGCCTTTCACTTATAAATGTTCAAGTCACTGCTTCCAGAACCAAAATGCTTCAATATATGGTACTCAATAAATGTAGCAAGTAAGAATTTCATTGTCCTGTTTTGGTATATATGACAACAACACTTTACATTTGCCTTGACAATAAAACACTTGACTACTCATAATGTAATCAAACAGAATCATGGTGGAGCAGATGTTTGTTTTCTAGAGTTTGCATTCTACAGGTTCACCTGCTTAGTTCAGTGATTTGTTTGTTTCATCGGTTGCAATTGGATATAATGGACTTTAAATTTGACGGCACACAAAAGGCTATTGAAGAGTATCACCTGTGAGCTTGGAGTCAGCTTTAGGAAGCTATGATGGCCAACAGCCAGAGGCCTGATTAGGATCAACACACTCACCAAAGTGGTGCCATTTGGCAAGAGACTAAGAGGTAGGAGGCTAGGAACAGCCACAGGTCTACAGTACCCTCCATAATGTTTGGGACAAAGACCTATCATTTATTTATTTGCCTCTGTACTCCACAATTTGAGATTTGTAATAGAATGAACTGGTGGTGACCTGTTTTTCCGGAGCTTCCGCAACTACAGCTGCGTCCGCTCGACTGGACGGCGGCAGCTCCGGCAGCTTCGACTGCCCCGGGCCGCGGAGTTTGAACCGGCCGGTTTGCGGAGCACGGATTCAGCCGCGGGACTTACTTACCATCACCCGGCGGGGTCACAACATCGGAGGCTTGGATTGCCTCAGCGCAGAGGGAGAGCAAGGAGGGAAGAGACAATGACTTTGAGACTTTAAACTGTGTTGAGTGTTTGTTATTTATTCTATGTTATGACTGCAGGCTAAACCATTTCGTTGCACTGAAAAGTGCAATGACAATAAATTGAATCCAATCCAATCCAATCAGGTTCAGGAGCATCTAATTCCTAACAGCTATCAGGTTATTAACATCCAAACGGACTCAAAACTACATAGACTTGGGGGGGCATCATTTTTCACTTTACTATTATTGCACAGTTGCGCAGCGGTAGAGTTGCTGCCTTTCAGCGCCATTGATCCGGCTTCGATCCTGACTACAGGTGCTTTCTGTATGGAGTTTGTACATTCTCCCCATGACCTGCATGTGGTTTCTCCGGGTGCCCCACACTCCAAAGACGTACAGATTTGTAGGTTCATCAGCTTGGTAAAATTGTACATTATCCCTAGTGTTCGTAGGATAGCGTTGGGGTGCGGGGATTGCTGGTTGGCACGGACTTGGACTATTGTATGTATCTATGTCCAAGATCAAGAGAATTTATTGTCATAGGTCCCAGATAGGACAATGAAATTCTTGCTTTGCTTTAGCACACCAGAACATAGTAGGCACGAATACAGAACAGATCAGTGTGTCCATATACCATTGTATAAATATATACACAAATGAATAAATAAACTTATAAAGTGCAAATAAACAGATAATGGGCTATTAATGTTCAGTGTTTTGTCTGAGCCGCGTTTAATAGCCTGATGGCTGTAGGGAAGTAGCTATTCCTAAACCTGGTTGTTACAGTCTTCAAGCTCCTGTACCTTCTACCTGAAGGTAGTGGGGAGATGAGTGTATGGCCCGGATGGTGTGGGTCCTTGATGATGCTGCCAGCCTTTTTGAAGCAGCGTGGAGTGGAGGGGAAGCATCATCCGAGAGAGTCAGCGTTTAATGATGAGGTGGTAGGCAGCTGGTGCAACGAGGGTCTGAAACTAAATTTGCGTGTAGGCTTCAGGGAAAAGTTAATTTAAAAGCAGTAAAATAAATGTCAAATCCCTACAGCAGACTTTTTAAACATAGAACTGTACAACACAAGAACAAGCCCTTCAGCCCTCTTTGCCATGCATGACACCAGGTTAATCTCCTCTGCCTGCACGTGATCCTTATCGCTCTATTCCCTGCAGACCCATGTGCCTATCTAAAAGCCTCTTAAATTATCACATCTGCCTCCATCACCACCGCTGGTGGTGTGCTCCAGACACCTGCCACTTTCTGTGTAAAATAAACTGCCCTGCACATCTGTTACCAGCACAATAGAATACATAAACATAGTACACTGTGAACAATATTATAAATTAGGAAAAAAGTTTATATACACACATAAACATACATACAATGTGTAGGAATATACTGGTTTACATAGAAGATGGACACAAAATGCTGCAGAAATTCTGAAACGTCACCCATTCCTTCTCTCCAGAGATGCTGCCCGTCTCGCTGAGTTGCTCCATCATTTTGCGTCTACCTCCGATTTAAACCAGCATCTGCAGTTAATATATATGTATAATTCCTCCCTCCGTTAAAGAAACGAGAGGGTCAAGCTGAACTGGTGAGACTAATTACAAAGGGTATCATGGGAAAACATGAACCCTTGGAATTCGTATCAAATATATATATAATATATATATATATATATATATATAATGTGTGTGTTGTGTATGTGTGTGTGTGTGTTTCCACACCACACAAAAAAATAAACACAATCAAACATTGATAGTGCAAAAAGATAAACCAATGCTCTCAAGTCTATGTAGTTAAGAGCTTATTTGGAGGTTGTAGTGTTTAATAGCCTGATGGTTGTAGGGAAGAAGCTGCTCCTGAAACTGGACGTTACAGTTTTCACATTCCTGTACCATCTTCCCAATGACAGGAGTGCAATTAGATCGTGGTCAGGGTAGTGTGGGTCCTTGACGATGCTGGATGTCTATAGTTATAAACATAGGTACTGAAAAAGCTGTAAGTAGCTGATGATGAAAACATACTTCCAAAAAGACCACGGTACTGTACATAAATGAGTAAAGATAGAAGATATAGGTGAAGGGTATGAAGCATGAGTGACACTGCTTTCACATTATTGTCAATATATGACGAAAAATGTTAAAATAAATTGAAATTATTAAAATATAAAAATTGGAAAATCTAAACACTTGATTTATGCGCTTCAATAAATCATAGAAGACATAGATGTTTTTTCAGCTGAACGATGTATATTACTCACCGGTTTATTTCAGTTAAACGCATTGCGATTCTGATCCACCCAGCTAAAATAATTCAACTTGGGCGCGAAGCTCCAGCGTTGATGGTGATGGACGTCGGGAGTTGTAGTCCTCGCTCTGCGCTGACGGCGCCGGCTTGCCCGGGCCGCGGGTGGGTGGCCGGACTACAACATCTGCGGAGAGGACTGCGCCTGCGCGCGCTCGCTCACTGGACGGCAGCCTTCGGTCTGTCGGTCTTTGAGCAGCAGAGTGCGCGAGTCGTCTGGGCGGGGGGAGTTGATGATGTCACAAACGGACGACGTCAAGGCCGGAGCTCGAGCCCCCTCCCCCTCCAGCAGGAAACCAGGGGTGACACCGCGCGGGAGGCTGGCAGTTGATGACGTCACAGGGCGGAGTCATGGGCGGAGCTCGGACGGCTTCAGGTGACCAGGTGAGATCGCGCGTGCGCGCCGCCCGGGTTTGTGGAGTGGGGTGGAGGTGGGGGAGGGGCACTGACGACGTCGACGATGATGATGATGATGGTGATGACGTCACCGGCGGGGCTCGAGCGGGAACAGTCACGGTGGCGACAGCGTGAGAGACGGAGTGGCGGCTGCCTTCTCCTGCTCAGTGGCGGACTGAGGTAAACGGCATCACCCCCCCACCCCACCCCCACCCCGGGCGGGCACTTGCCTCTCTCGAAGGTGCTCCATGTGCTCGCCGAAGCCCGGGCGCGGATCTCCTTCCCCGGTCACTGGCGAGCGGCCGCCGTCTCTCGCAGCCCCGGCGCGATTCCTCTCTCCCCCACGGGGGCGCGCGCCCGCGATCCCCATCCCCCCGCCTTGACCACGGGTGCGCGACCTTGACCCCGGGGGCGACCCCCCAACCCCCTAGACCTTGACCCCGAGGGCACGCCCGAGATCTCCCCCTTCCCGCGATCCCCATCCCCTCTCCGTGACCCCGGGGGCGCGCCCGCGCTTCTGTAAAATGTCTTATTTGTGTTTATCCGCAATCCTCTGCCCGGCAAACAGACAGCTGTGTACAGTGTATGATGCATCTGCAGTGTTTGTTACAGCCGGGATGATGAATTTATAGTGTGTCGAGTGTTGAGCACATTTTTTAGGGTTGAGATCAAGGACCTTCATCAGTGCTGAAACACTGAGGAAGAGTCACGGTGGCGCAGTGGGCGAGTTGCTGCCTTACAACAAAATGCAGCGCCAGATACCCGGGTTCGATCCCGACACCGGGTGCTGTCTGTACGGAGTTTGTTGGGTTTTCCCGTTACGGGTTTTCTGCGAGATTTCTCGGAGGTTTCCTCCCACGTTCCAAAAACGAGTAGGTTAATTGGCTTGATAAAAAATGTAAAAATTGTCCAACTTCCCAGTATTCTGGTGGACTCTTCGGAAGGTACAAGGTGCAGAGGGAAAGTGGTGAATGAAAGGAGATTAGAGTCAAGAGTAGGGGGGAACTGCAGACCAAAACAAAAAGTTGGAGTGAGAAAAAGGCAACATCTCTGGAGAAAATGTCACCAATTCCTTTTCTCCAGAGATGCTGAGTTACTCCAGCTTTTTATGTAGTCAAGAGTGTTTTAATCGTCATGTATCGGGAATGAAAATCTTATTGTTGCAGCTTAACAGGCCCTATTCAAACAATACACAACACATAAACAATAAAACAATAAAGCATTAGGGCAATGAAAAACAAAGTTAATTGTTATCAGGTCAATTACTTTAAATGCTGGTCATTTGAGACAGGAAATTAAAAATTAAAATGGAAATGTGTAGCCACATCAGGAGGGGAGGAAAAGACTAGTTAATTGATGGTGATGAATTCAATGTTGAAACTGAAAGTGTACAGCCAAGCTAGAGGGGAACGACAACACCTGAAGCTGTTACTTTCAAAATTAAGTCCCAATGGCTGCAACATGCATAACCAGATCTTTACAGCAGCAGAGTGGGAGTGGGGCTTCGATCTGTTGTTTTCACACCTCACCCTTCCATTTCTCTAGACTCCCTCTCCCCTGACTCTGAAGAAGGGTCTCGACCCAAAATGTCACCCATTACTTGTCCCCACTGAGTTACTCAAGAATTGTGTCTATCTTCGATGTAAACCAGCATTTGCAGTTCCTTCTTACATATAGAATTAGAGTGACAACTGGGAACATAGTCACAAATATGGACTGAATGCAGGTGATCTGCAAAGCAGTCACCCAATTTGTGTGTAAGAAAGAACTGCGAATGCTGGTTGAAAATCGGAGGTAAACCCAAAATGCTGGATTAACTCAGCGGGTCATGCGGCATCTCTGGAGAAAAGGAATGGGCACCTGTAATGATGTGACCCGAATATATTAAGATACAGCACACGTTTATTAAATCACTTGCAGCATAGGATCTGCAGTACGTTACAGCTCCGAGCTGCTACATCTACAGGCTGGCGTAGGCGAGCTCTTGATATTATAAAGCACGTACTTGGCGGAGCTACTACTAACAAACACTATAATTGTCTAGTATGCAATAGCCAATCTACATCTCTTCTTGTAGAAATAAAGAAACACTAAGTGATATGTGGAATGTTAAGAACATACAAGCAAATTTATACAAATTCGCCATATCTAACGGGAGACCGCCTCACCTCCTTTCGCGGAAGAAAAGAGGGGAGTGGGGAAACAACCGGCGACCCGACAGACATGGTGGGAGATGAAATAGGCCAGCCAGGCTCCAAACGATGCGGGGAGACCGCGGTAGGAACGCCGGTTGGTGGTGGGGAAGCGGGACCGACTGGGAGTGAGCACGAATCAACATCAACCCCAGAGATCTTAACACTGCCATCAGTCCTATCGAAAAGACAGACAGGTGGGCAGAAGGAGTGGGGTGGTGTGGCTCTGTTGGTAAGGAATGAAATTCAGTCCCTTGCGAGGGGTGACAGAATCAGAAGATGTAGAGTCATTGTGGATAAAACTGAGAAATTGTAAGGGTAAAAATACCCTAATGGGAGTTCTATAGGCTCCCAAACAGTAGCCTGGAAATAGGATGCAAGTTGCATCAGGAGTTAAAATTAGCATGTAACAAAAGTAATGCTACAGTGGTTATGGGAGACTTTAACATGCAGGTAGACTGGGAAAATCAAGTTGGTACTGGACCCCAAGAAAGGGAGTTTGTAGAGTGCCTCCGAGATGGATTCTTAGAGCAGCTTGTACTGAAGCTGACCAGGGTGAAGGCAATTCTGGATTTAGTGCTGTATAATGAACCTGATTTGATAAGGGAACTCAAGGTAAAGGAACCATTAGGAGGTAGTGATCATAATATGATGTTTTCATCTGCAATTTTAGAGGGAGAAGGTAAAATCAGATGTGCCAATATTGCGGTTGAACAAAGGAGACTATGTTGGCATGAGGGAGGAGCTAGCCAAAGTTGACTGGAAAGGGACCCTCCTAGCAGGGATGATGGTGGAACAGCAATGGCAGGTGTTTCTGGAAATAATCCAGAAGATGCAGGGTCATTTCATTCCAAAGAGGAAGAAATATTCTACTGTCCCGTTAGTCTGGGGTTGGACAGGTTGGGTGATTGGGCAGATGCAGTATAATGTAGATAAATGTGAGGTTATCCACTTTGGAGGCAGGAACAGGAAGGCAGATTATTATCTGAATGGTGTCAGGTTAGGAACGGGGGAAATACAACGACCCCTAGTACATCAGTCACTGAAAGTAAGCATACAGGTACAGCAGGCAGTAAAGAAAGCGAATGGCAAGAGGTCCTTCTGCAGTTGTATAGGGCCCTGGTGAGACCACATGTGGAATATTGGGTGCAGTTTTGGTTTCCTAATTTGAGGAAGGACATTCTTGCTATTAAGGGAGTGCAGCATAGGTTCACGAGGTTAATTCTCAGCGTGGCGGGACAGTTATATGATGAAAGAATGGAGTGGCTGGGCTTGCATACACTGAAATTTAGAAGGATGATAGGAGGTGTTATAGAAACATACAGAATTATTTAGAGATTGGACACATACAGGAAACATATTCCCGATGTTGGGGGAGTCCAGAACCAGGGGCCACAGTTTAAGAATAAGGGGTAGGCCATTTAGAACTGAGATCAGGAAAAAAATTTTGCCCAGAGAGTTGTGAATTTGTGGAATTCTCTGCCTCAGAAGGCAGTAGAGGGCAATTCACTGGATGCATTGAAAAGAGAGTTAGATAGTGTTCTTGGGGTTAGCGGAATCAAGGGGTGGGGAGAAGGCAGGAACGGGGTACTGATTGTGGATGATCAGCCATGATCACATTGAATAGCAGTGCTGGATCGAAGGGCTGAATGGCCTATTCCTGCATCTATTGTCTATGTATCTATGTATTACATTTTTGTGGTGGTGATTATTACTAGCTAAGCCATGTTTGGTTTGACCAGTCCTGTTGTATTTGGTGTGCATTTTGTGACTACCATTGCCAGTTACATGGGTATCCTACAGTCAGAGTCAAAAAATATGTAATGCTAGCCGAATAAAATAATGTCTTAAAATGTTGATGTGTAAGGATTGTGATTAGAAAAAAATGTATGCGTATCTATAAGTGTCACGTGGACTAACCAAGTATGTTGTAATCTGTGGGTTGCTGCTTAAATTGGATTGTGTTCAGTCATTAATGTCAAAACTGATGAACACGTTGCCTGCCCATGTGACCCCAAGTAAGATTACGTCGTCTTTTGCATGAGGTAAAGCTATTCCAATATGATTACTAGGTTTGATGCTTTAAGTTTTGGAATTGAGCTGACTTCATTTTACTTAACCCATTTTATCATTAAACTGCACAGAAGATTTATGACAATGTTGCTAGGACTAGAGTGCTTCAGCTGTTGGGATAGATTGGGCTGCATAAGACTTTTTTCCTTAGAGTACTGGAGGGTGAGGGGTGATTATAGAGGTGTATAAAATTATGATGGGAATAGATGGGGTAAATGCACAGTATTTTACCCAGACTAGGGGAATGAACAAGAGAGCATAGGTTTAAGATGAGAGGGGAAAGATTTAATCGGAACCTGAGGGGCAACACTTTCGCGCAGGGTGTTGGGCATATGGGCAGATTGGGTGTTGAGGCAGGTACTATAAAAACATTTAAAATGCATTTGGATGGGTACATGGATACAAATCCCTTGGAGCAATATGGGCCGAACGTGTGCAAATGGGCTAACATAGATGGGGCACCTTGGTCGGCATGGGCAAGTTGGGCTGAAGGGCCTGACCCCATATATGAATCTATACCATTAGAAAATGGTATGCATATCTGAAAGCACTGCGATGTTTAAGCAAGTGTGTTGCAATCTGCAATGCTACTATATTGATTGTTATTCAGTCATTAATGTCAAAACTGATGAAGTAATTCCCCATGTGGCCCCAAGTAAACTAAGAGTGAGGTAAAGCCTATTTAAATCTGATCGCAAGGTTTGATTCTTTAATTTTTTGCAAATAAGCTGAGTTCAATTTACTAAAACCATTTTATCACAGTATTTAGTTACATTGCATGTATCCATCGTTGTGTCTTCAGGAGCCACTTGGAGGACAAGATAGTGGAAGGCATCAAAAAGTCAATTTGTGTGCAGGGTTTTGTCATTAAGACATGACTGCCAGTACAGGAATAAAGATGGAGGAGAATATGCCAGAGTCAGAGTTTGGAAGGGTTGTAAATTTGCTTGTTGAAAGAGAGCTTGGTATTAAAATGCAAAAAGTTTCTGTCGGTTTAGTTTATTGTCACGTGTACCGAGGTACAGTGAAAACTTTTGTTGCGTGCTAACCAGCCAGGCTAATCAGGCTGAAAAATTATGGATTTATTGAAATTGACAGTCATCGCAGTCATCATTAGCCACGGGTGAGATGTTGGAATGCCGGAGAGTGACTAATGTGCCATTATTTTAGAAAGGCTGCAACGGGGAAAAAAAGGCAACTAGATGGCGCGCAAAGATTTTGTACATCCCAAAATCCTGGGGTGCAGCACGCGACCACACGTCACTGCCTACGTCACCATGCGCGCGTAATGCGCATCACGTGCGCTGCACGACGCGTAATGATGCCGCACCAAATGGGTCAGGCACTTTACTGGTGGGATCCATATGGGCAAGTTTAATTAAAACACAAATATAACGTTTTAATTGTATTCCTAAGAAACATTTCCTATTCTCGCCATTTAAAATGTGTTGAGATACAATTTTGATTCCAAATTACTTTGGAATTTCATCAGAGGGAATTAGTCATTTAATTGAACACCACTCAGCCAGAGATGCATAATGTAGAAACCAGGAAATGCAGATGATGGTTTATAAAGAAGATGCATAATGTAGAAACCAGGAAATGCAGATGATGGTTTATAAAGAAGGACAAATTGCTGGGGTAACTCAGCGAGCCAGGAGGCATTTTGGGAGAACATGGGAAGGTGATGTTTTGGATCAGGACCCTTGGTGAACTGATAGATTATGGTGTGCTTGCATGTGTTGCTTCCTGTCCCTTGAGTATCGGGGTCAGGAAGTCTTGATGCAGCTTTTTATAGGATTTGATTGGGCCGCATTTGGAGTATTGCTTACGGTTCTGGGTGCTCCATTACTGGAAGGAAGTGAAGGATTTGGAATGTGTGCATAGAAGGTTTACCAGAATGATGCCTGGATTAAGGGGTATTAGCTACAGGGAGAGGTTGGACAGACTTGAGGTTGAGGGGAGACCAAATAAAAGTGCATACAATTATGAGAGGCATAGATAGGGTAGACAGCCGGAGCCTTTTCCCAAGGATGAAAGTATCAAATACTCGAGGGCATATAGGTTTAAGGTGAGGGGGGGGGGGGGTGGGCAAAGTTTAAAAGAGATATGCCGAGCAAATTTTTTCACACAGTGGTGAGTGCTTGGAATACGATATAATAGAGATATTTGGATAGGCACGTGGATATGCAGGCAATGGAGGCAAATGGATTATGTGCAGCAAGTCAAGAGTTTGTGGTTGCATCATGTTCAGCACTGACATTGTGCTCCAAGAGGCTTGTTCCTGTGTTGTACTGTTCTATGCTCACTAATGAACATAAATAACAGCATTTTTTTTGTTAGCAGAAGCCATGGCTGACGAGGGAACAATGTCTGGAGGTGACAATGTTGATGCAAAGCCCAGCACAATCAAGGAAGGGTGAGCTAAATTCATTTTGAAAATGTGCCATGCAGTTTTTCACTTTAGACTTTAAAGATTCAGGCCCTTCGGCCCACCAAGTCCACGCTGACCGGCGATCACCGCGTACACTACACTAACCTACTCGCACGAGGGACAATTTTACAATTTACCAAAGCCAATTAACCTACAAGCATGTACGTCTTTGGAGTGTGGGAGGAAACCGGAGCACCCAGTGCAAACCAACGTGATCACAAGGAGAATATCTCCATACAGATAGCCCCAGCAGTCAGGATCAAACCCAGGTCTCTGGTGCTGTAAGGCCACTGTGCCGCCCCAAACTTCTTTCGCAATCACAACTTTAGGTTTGCTTTTTATTTCCACCATTAAAGTTAATTCTATGCAATACTCCTTATATGACTGGATAGCACACAATAAAATCTTTTCACTGTATCTGAGTACACATGCAATAAGCTCAACTGATAACTTGAGTAATATGTTTGCCAACATGTGATGGAAAATTGATTAAAATACATGTCTACATGGGAATTATGGGGCTATATTCAAAATTCATACTGACTGGCTCAAATTCATCTTCCCTCGGTAGACAGCAGACATATTAACTTTATTTAGCGCACCAGTTACTTGCCATGAACAATGTGTAAACAAATACTATGTAAGAGACTGAATTTACCAGATGTATTATTGATCTGGATTATACTTGCTTTAGCTTGTTGCTTGCCCCCAATCATTGTTCAATTCCTGCAGCTGTGTTGTTTTTGTGGCCACATAAGAGCATTTTTCCTCAATGCTTTGCTATTCGAAAAACTTATGCTTATCTGAAAGCGCTATGTGGATCAAGCAAGTACGTTGCAATCTGCAATGCTGCTATATTGATTGTTGTTCAGTCATTAATGTAAAAACTGATTAAGTAATTCCCCATGCGACCTTAGTTGTTACGTGAGCAGTGACATGTCCTGGGGCAAAGTAAAACAAATTTAACTTTAAAAAGTTCTTGGTGACACCTTTCAGCTAAATGGAGCCTTGCTATGTATACAGCCATGGTCCTTTAGCTTGGTGTATGTATGCTCTCCCACTGAGCTGAGTTCATTGGCAGATTGAGGTCAGATGTACTGAAATCAATCTCTGGGTCATCTTGCATACAGAAATTGGAGGTGATCTGGCCAGTCATGGGAACGTTTCAGGAGATCTGGGGAATAGCCAGCTAAAGGAATTTTTTTTTGAGATATTACAGAATTTCAGATTGCGTTGTGGAAGAGGGCCATTCAATCTATTGTTAATACTAGCTTAATCCAAATGTAATTTAATGAGTTCATTGCTCTTTCAATGCTTTGCAAAGCTTTTCCTTTCCCTGAAAGTGGTGTCACGGTTAGATAGTGTGGCGAAGAAGGCACATTGGCCTTCATCAGTCAAGGCATTGAGTATGGAAGTTGGGACGTTACAGTTGTACAAGATGTTGGTGAAGTTACACCGAGTATTGAATTTGGTTCTGTTCATCCTGCTGTAGAAAATATGCTATTATGTTGAACATGATTCAGAAAAGATTTACGAGGATGTTGCCGAAAGTCGAGGACCTATACGGAAAGCTTAGGCAGGTTAAGACTTTATTCCTTGGGTCGCAGGAGGCTGAGGGTACAATAACATTTGTGTGGACAGGTACATAAATAGGAAATGTTTAGGGGAATAAGGCCAAACACTGGTAAAGGGGACTAGTTTGATGAGGCACATTATCGGGTATGGTTGAGTTGGGCCGAATGGCCTGTTTCCATTCTGTATGACTCTAGGAAGCTGCTAGATAAAAACTGATGTAATGCAAGACAGTATAATTTCAGTGCAGTTAGAACATTTTATGAAAAGAAAAGTTGTGTGATTTTGTATAGATCTCAGACCATCATGGGAAATTGTTGCTGTTAATGCCACAAATGCAATTATTGGAAGAGTAAAGAAGCAGGAGGTCAATCCAAATCCTGTTCTGCTATATAATGCTATTCATGCCCAGCAAAACCTATTGGACTTGAAATGTTACGTTAAGTAGCCGGATACAGACCTGTGAAAAAACACATTCATCCGAATACAGGCATTGCCAGCAAACCCACAACCTGTAAAAATGAATAGTTAGGGACCTTAAGCGAAACACAAAGTGCTGGAGGAACTCGGTGGACCAGGCAGTATCTGGGGAGATGCTGCCTCATCCGCCGAGTTCCTCCAGCATTTGTATTTTGCATAGGAAAATATATTCCTTTCCATGAAATCGGGGTTACTTTCATGCGACGAGTTAAGAGCCTAAAGGTAGCAGATAAGGAAGAAACAGATCTAGTAGTCAAGAATTATGAATTGGGCACTTTGGTTAAGTATTTACATCCAAGGGTCTTGAGGGAGATAGCGGTGGGGATTGTGGATGCATTGGTGATAATTTTCCAAAACTCCCTGGAGGCAGGAACGGTCCCAGTGGATTGGAAAATGGCCAATGTAACACCTATATTTAAAAAAGGAAGTAAACAGAAGGCGGGTAACTATAGACCGGTTAGTCTAACATCGGTGGTGGGTAAAATGTTAGAGACAATTATTAAAGAAACACTAACGGGGCACTTGGATAAACATGACTTCATCGGACAGAACCAGCATGGTTTTGTGAAGGGGAAGTCCTGTTTAACGAATCTGCTCGAATTCTTTGAGGAAGTAACAACCCGGGGGGATAAAGGGGAACCGGTGGATGTGGTATACTTGGACTTCCAAAAGGCTTTTGACAAGGTGCCACATAAGAGACTATTGCTAAAAATAAAGAATTATGGGAATGGGGGTAATATATTAGCATGGGTAGAGGATTGGCTAACAAATAGGAAGCAGAGAGTGGGGATAAATGGTTCATACTCGGGATGGCAACCGGTAACTAGCGGGGTTCCGCAAGGGTCGGTGCTGGGACCCCAGTTGTTCACAATTTATATAAATGATTTGGAGGAGGGAACCAAGTGTAATATATCAAAATTTGCGGACGATACAAAAATGGGAGGAAAAGTAGGGGATGAGGAGGATAGGAAGAGTCTGCAAAAGGATATAGATAAGCTAGGTGAGTGGGCAACAACTTGGCAGATGAAATTTAATACTAATAAATGTGAAGTCATTCACTTTGGGAAAAAAAATGATAGGGCAAGTTATTTTCTAAATGAGGAGGAGTTGCGTTGTAATGCAACGCAAAGGGATCTAGGGGTATTAGTACATGAATCACTGAAAGTTAGTATGCAGGTGCAACAACAATCAGGAAGGCCAATGGAGTTTTGGCCTTTATTGCTAGGGGGATTGAGTATAAAAACACGGAGGTCTTGCTGCAGCTGTACACAGTATTAGTGAGACCACATTTGGAATACTGTGTACAGTTCTGGGGTCCATACTTAAGAAAGGATGTACTAGCCCTGGAGGCAGTGCAGCGAAGGTTTACAAGATTAATTCCTGCAATGAGGGGATTGACATATGATGAAAGGTTAAGTAGGCTGGAACTCTACTCTTTGGAGTTTAGAAGAATGAGAGGCGATCTCATTGAAACATATAAGATCGTGAGGGGCCTTGATCGGGTGGATGCACCGAGGATGTTCCCAATGATCGGGGAAACTAGAACTAGGGGACATAGTTGCAGAATAAGGGGGGGCTCTTTTAAAACTGAGATGATGAAGAACTTCTTCACCCAAGGGTGGTTATTTATGGAATTCACTGCCCCAGGGAGCAGTGGAAGCAGAAACTTTAAATATATTTAAGACTAAAATAGATGGTTTTTTAGCTGCCAAGGGGATAAGGGGCTACGGGGAGAGGGCAGGGATATGGACCTAGGTATGGTTAGTATAGTAAGACCTGAGTGATCTCCTGGACAAGTGTCGATCGCCTAGATTGGGGTCGGAGAGGAATTTCCCGGATTTTTTTCCCGAATTGGACCTGGGTTTTTATCCGGTTTTTTGCCTCCCCCAGGAGATCACGAGGTTCTTGGGGTGGAGAGGGGTGATAGCGGTATAAAGGGGAGGGTAGTGTCTTGTGTTCTGTGTCTTGTGTCTACTGTTTGTGGGTAAGTGTGTCTGTTTAGTGTTCAGCCATGAGCGAATGGCGGTGCGGGCTCGATGGACCTGGTGGTCTGCTCTCGCACCTACTTTCTATGTTTCTATGTATTATGTATCCACAGAGTTTTCTGGGCTAGAAGTAAAGGTAGGATCGACATTATTAAATGCTCTCTGTATAAATACATGTTTATCTTCTTTGTTTCAGTAACATCTTCCCTTCACTGCATGTTTTATCAATGAAAGTCACAGGGGGAATTGACTACTTTTACATTTTCCTTGCTGTTTTGAAACGTGTTGTATCTTAGTTGACATACCTTGCCATTTGTCAAGTGTTCATGTGTTCTTGTTCAGAAGCCGAAAAAGATTTGCTGATGAAGTGGATGCAGATCCTGAAGTTCTAGATATGAAATATAATATGAACTTCCAACATGTTGGCACATGCATCATTTTCAACAATAAGAATTTCCACGAACGTACAGGTAATTGCACATTTCCTTACTTTGCTCAATAATCTCGGACTTGCTTTGATTGTTTTTGTACAGCCTTTATATGCTGAATTTAAATTTTGCTTGAATTAGTAAATCTACTAATTTATAATCAGTGGTAGACAAAAATGCTGGAGAAACTCAGCGGATGAGGCAGCATCTATGGAGCCCAGGAATAGGTGATGTTTCGGGTCGAGACCCTTCTTCAGACTGATGGGGGGGGGAAGGAACAGAAGAGGTGGAGACAGTAGGCTGTGGGAGAGTTGGGAAGGGGAGGGGAAGGAGGGAGAAAGCAAGGACTACCTGAAATTGGAGAAGTCAATGTTCATACCGCTGGGGTGTAAACTACCAAAGCGAAATACGAGGTGCTGCACCTCCAATTTGCGGTGGGATTCACTCTGGCCATGGAGGAGGCCCAGGACAGAAAGGTCGGATTCGGAATGAGAGGGGGAGTTGAAATGCTAAGCCATCGGGAGATCAGATTGGTTATTGCGAACTGAGCGGAGGTGTAAGGCGAAGCGATCGCCAAGCCTGCAATTGGTCTCACTGATGTAGAGCAGTTGAACCTGGACCAAGTGTAGCATTTCCTGTGGTTTCAAGGGAAAGTAGCAGGGGAGGGGTGGTTTGGATGGGAAGGGACAAATTGACCAGGGAGTTACGGAGGGAACGGTCTCTGTGGAAAGCCAAAAGGGGAGGAATTGGGAAGATGTGGCCAGTAGTGGGATCTCATTAGAGGTGGCGAAAATGTCGGAGGATTATATGTTGTATGTGACGGCTGGTGGGGTGGAAGGTGAGGACAAGGGGGACTCTGTCCTTGCTATGAGTGGGGGGGATGGCGAGTGAGAGCGGAGCTGCAGGATATAGAGGAGACCCTGATGAGAGCCTAATCTATAGTCGAAGAGGGGAACCCGTTCCTGAAAGAATAAGGACATCTATGATGCCCTGGTTTGGAACACCTCATCCTGGGTGCAGATGCGGCGTAGACAGAGGAATTGGGATTGGGGATAGATTCCTTACAGGAAGCAGGGTGTGAAGATAGCCTTGGGAGTCAGTAGGTTTGTAGTAGATGTTGGTCAGTAGTCTGTTACCTGCGATGGAGATGGTGAGGTCTAGAAACGGTATATTGGTCCAGGTGAATTTGAATGCCTGAAATCATGCAGTTTGCATATTGGGCCTATAGATCTGTGGATGATGCAGTCAACCTGGGCCTGCACTTCATCCTACAGCACCTAGACTGCCAGAGGACCTATGGGAGGATCCTGTTTGTTGATTTTAGCTCTGCATTCCACACCATTGTGCCAGACCTACTACACTCCAAACTTTCCGAGTTGACTGTGCCTGAACCCCTCTGTCGGTGGATCACCAGCTTCCTGACAGACAGGAAGCAGCATGTGAGGCTGGGAAAGCACATCTCGGACCCGCAAACACTCAGCATAGGAGCACTTCAAGGCTGCGCACTCTCTCCTCTCTACTCTCTACACCAACGACTGCACCTCTACAGACACCTCTCAAACTTCTCAAGTTTGTGGACGACACAACCCTGATTGGATTGATCCAGGATGGGGAGGAATCTGCCTACAGACAGGAAGTGTCACAGCTGGCGTCCTGGTGCCATTGCAACAACCTAGAGCTCAATGCTCTTAAGACAATGGAATTGATTGTAGACTTTAGGAGAGCTCCCCCATCCCTCACCATCAACAACACCGCAGCCACATCTGTGGAGTCTTTTAAGTTCCTGGGAACCATCATCTCCAATGACCTTAAGTGGGGGGCTACCATCGACTCCACAGTCAAAAAGACACAACAGAGGATGTACTTCGTACGGCAGCTGAGGAAACACAATCTGCCACAGGCAATGATGGCCCAATTCTACACGGTCTGTTCTCACCTTCTCCATCATGGTCTGGTTTGGCTCAGCCACCAAGCGCGATACCTGGAGGCTGCAGCGAATCATCCGATCAGCAGAGAAGATTATTGGCTGCAACCTTCCCTCCATTGATGAATTGTACACTGTACTGGCCAGGAAGCGAGCGGGCAAGATCATCTCTAACCCCTCTCACCCTGGCCACAAACTCTTTGAATCATTTCCCTCTGGAAGGCGACTCCGGATTGTCAAAGCTGCCACAGTCAGACATAAAAACAGTTTTTATCCACGAGTAGTTGCTCTACTCAACAGCCAAAAATCTGTAGCCTCCCTTTGATCTGGTATTTTGTTGGTTCACATGCTTGATCAATGGTGTTTTATCATTAATGTTTAGTGTTTTTCTGAGTCATTTGTAACTGTCACTGTATGTCATGTTGTTACTTGTGGGCAGAGCACCAAGGCAAATTCCTTTTATGTGAATACTTGGCCAATAAACTTAATTACTTAAGTTAGTGGTGAAATGGATGAAGTCAGTGAGTTTTGCATGGGTACAGGGGGTAGCACCAAGGCAGTCGTCAATGTGTAGCAGAGGTAGAGTTCAGGGATAGGGCCATGGTACACCTCAAACAAGGATTGTTCGATGTGCCCTACAAAGATGCAAGCATAGCTGGGGCCCATGAACGTGCCCATAGCTACGCCTTGGATTTGGAGGAAATGGGAGGAGTCCAAGGAAAAGTTGTTAAGGGTATGGACCAGCTCTGCTAGGCGGAGGAGAGTATTAATAGACGGGGATTTTATGTATATTAAGGAGCGAAGAAAAATAAGTAAGATAGGGGCTTAAAGGAGCGTGGTGCCACAGGAAAATAAGGTAATGATAGGGGCACCCTGAAGTAAACACGGGAATTGTGTCGATGGCAGTCGGTTCTATTATGTGGTGTTTCGTGTCCTAAGAAGTAAGGTAATAAATGTTACGTGTGGAGTTGAGGATGCTGCTGGGAACGGGAACTAGTTAGGGGTTAAGGAAAAGTGTGCCTCTATTTCAATGGTCATTTATTGTCACGTGCACCGAGGTACAGTGAAATTCATTTTTGTATACAGTTCAGTACAAGTAATACTTAAGCACTTCTTAGATACAGTACAAGGGTATAGAAATAATACACTGAGACAGTTTGAGTTTCGTTTATTGTCACATGTACCGAGGTACAGTGGAAAGCTTTTGTTATGTGCTTGCCAGTCAGGGGAAAGACAATACATGATTACAATCGAACCATCCACAGTGGGTAGATACATTATAAAGGGAATAACGTTTGTCGAATAACAGAGTCCGAGGGTCTCCAGTGAGCTTGATAGCAGTTCAGGACTGCTCTCCAGTTGTTGGTATGCAAGAGTCGCCATTTTCAAGTCTTTATCGTTGTAAACAAAGTTTCTCATTGTGTCTTTGACACAATGCAATTAATTAAGACAGCAAAAGTCTTCTTGGTGTTTTTATCTTACTTGATTCCTTGTAAATACAATCTGGACACTTGTCTTCAACACCAATACCTTACAGCAATCTATTTTGTTTGAAAAGGAACTCTGGTGTCTGATGAATTCATTGTCCACTGTAAACCCAAATAGGTTCTTAAATAGACAATCGACAATTGGTGCAGGAGTGGGCCATTCGACCCTTCGGGCCAGCACCGCCATTCAATGTGGTCATGGCTGATCATCCTCAATCAGTACCCCATTCCTGCCTTCTCCCCATATCCCCTGACTACTCTATCTTTAAGAGCCCCATCTAGCTCTTTCTTGAAAGTATCCAGAGAACCGGCCTCCACCTCCCTCTGAGGCAGAGAATTCCACAGACTCACAACTGTGTGAAAGGTTCCTCATCTCCGTTCTAAATGGTTTACCCGTTATTCGTATTCTGGACTCCCCCAACATCGGGAACATGTTTCCTGCCTCTAGCGAGTCCAAACCTGTAATAATCTTGTATGTTTCAATAAGATCCCCTATCATTCTTCTAAATTCCAGAGTGCACAAGCCCAGCTGCTCCATTCTCTCAGCATATGACAGTCCCGCCATCCCGGGAATTAACCTTGTAAACCTACGCAGCACTCCCTCAATAGCAAGAATGTCCTTTCTCAAATAAAAATAATTGTAAATTTACTTTTCTAATTTTTGCTTTTTTTAAGGCATGAGTAAGCGCAATGGTACAGATCAAGATGCTGGTAATTTGAAGAAGACTTTTCAAAGCTTTGGTTTTCAAATTAAAATGTATACTGATCAGACATGCGATGAGATGCTTGAAAAGCTGAACAGTGGTAAGTGTTGGTCAGACCTAGCGTGAAATTAAGTTTTATACTATCCTCATTTCACAGTTTAGATATCTAGGGCTAAATTATAACTGATCACTCGTTCACTTGTGATGAGAGTCTTGAGCTACTGAGACAATTTGCCTGGAAGATCTCTAAGGTGCAAATGATTGGGGAAAGATGTTTAAAGGCCCGTTAGTGATCAATGATGAATCAGAAAAGTAGTAGACCGTCAACCCAAACAATCTTACCTGGTCATTCTGTTATAACTTGGTGTTCATAGTCGGTAAAGTACATAGACACAAAATGCTGGCGTAACTGAGAGAGTCAAGTAGCATCTCTGGAGAGAAAGGATGGGTGGCCCTTCTTCAGACTGACCCGAAACGTCACCCATCTCTACATGTTTGGTGTAAACCCAAGTTTATACTTCTTTGTTTAGTGAACAAAGTTATTTGGCAGTTCTGTTTCCCCATAAATCTTAGGCTTGACACACTATTGACCTTGGACTTGAACCACTATTAAGCTTGGTTACAGGCTGGTACGAAAGCAGTTTCACCTGAATGCAGGCCCACCCAGCAATATTATAAAATTAATAAACAAGTAAGTAAGTAAATTTTATTTATATAGCACGTTTAAATCAACTCGCGTTGACACCAAAGTGCTTTACATAAAATAAATAATAAAGTTTCCGTACATCCATAGAAAAATTAAAAATAAGAAAAATGACACAACACATTATAGAATTCAACATGAACGTCCCCCCACAACAGAATCAAAATTTTCCACTGTGGGGAAAGGCATCAAAAAGTTAAGTCCTCTTCCTCTGTGAAACACCTGAGGTCGGGGCCTAATTGTGGCCTCCGCAGCCAGTCCGATGTTTTCAGGCCCTCTTTGCTGGAAAGCTGGACGTCCGCCACCACAGCTCCTCGGATGTTGGAAGTCGGCGATCGCAGCACGCCGGAGCTTACCACACGGCGACCCGGTAAGGCATCGCCCGCTCCATGATGGTGGCCCAGCGCTGCACCGCCACCGCCGAAGCTGTAGTCCCGACAGGAAACGCCACTCCAGTTTCGATGGTAGGCCGCGAGGAAGAGGTGAAGAAGCAGTTCTGAGGGAAGCCGCCTCTCCGACCAGTTAGGGACTAGGAAATAAAGTTTCCCCCTTCCCCTCCCCCACCCACCACATTTATTGACCTCCAACTAACATTTGTTTTTTTAACAGGACTAAAAATAAAAAAGGGTGAAAGGGCAGACTGCAGGCAAGGAAAATAAAATATCGCCGTGCATATTGTCGTCTTGTTTCTGCGTGTATTTGTGTGCCCATAATGGGGCAAATTTGGGAAGAAATCTAGATTTTAAAGTTCTATCAACTGTTAATGCATTTATAACTAACTCATTGCATTCCATTTTGTTTGCTGATAGTTGCCAAGAACGACCACAGCCAGGTGGCGGCTTTTATCTGTATCTTTCTTAGTCATGGAGAGGAAGGGTTGCTGTATGGAATAGATGGCTGCTTGGAAATTAAGGAATTCACGAGTATTTTTAGAGGAGATCGATGTCGATCTCTGATTGGCAAGCCCAAGTTGTTTTTCATCCAGGTATGGAAGGATCAGTGCATGTTTGTAAACTGGTTTGAAGCTAATTTTAATATTCACCAAGTGTTTGGGTATCTTTTGGTACCTTTCCTCTGCAGGTGGTATTTGCACTAAAATGGTCCAGTGAAAATACACGTAACTTTTTATTGAAGAAACTCAATGGATGAGGCGGCATCTATGGAGCGAAGGAATAGGTGACGTTTTGGGTTGAAACCCTTCTGCAGACTGAAGAAGGGTCTCAACACGAAATGTCACCCATTCCTTCGCTCTATAGATGCTGCCTCACCCGCTGAGTTTCTCCAGCATTTTGTCTACCTTCGATTTTTTTCAGCATCTGCAGTTCTTTCTTAAACTTAATGGTTCAGCTGATCATGTGCAATTCTTTCTTGGTCTTCAATACTGATAATTAAAGATATGATTGATTGATTGATTGATCAATTAATAGATACCACATGGAAACACGGCCTTCGGCCGACGAAAGTCCACACTGACCATCAATTACTCTTTCATACCAGTTCAATATTATCCCCCTTTCTTATCCACTCACTACACACTAAGGGGCAATTTACAGAGGCCAAATAACCTACCACATCTTTGATATGTGGGAGGAAACCGGAGCACCTGGGGGAAATCCAGAATGCAGGGCGACTTGGACAGGTTGGGCAGATGCATGGTAGATGAAGTTTAATGTGGATAAATGTGAGGTTATCCACTTTGGTAGCAAAAACAGGAAGGCAGATTTACTATCTAAATGGCATCGTTGGGAAAAGGGGAAGTACAATGGGATCTGGTGGTAATCAGTCTATGAAAGTAAGCATGCAGGTACAGCAGGCAGTGAAGAAAGCGAATGGCATGTTGGCCTTTATAACAAGAGGAATCGAATATAGAAGCAAAGAGGTCCTTCTGCAGTTGTACAGAGCCCTAGTGAGACCACACCAGGTGTATTGTGTGCAGTTTTGGTCCCCTAATTTGAGGAAGGACATTCTTGCTATTGAGGGAGTGCAGCATAGGTTTACAAGGTTAATTCCCGGGATGGCAGGACTGTCATATGCTGAGAGAATGGAACAGCTGGGCTTGTACAATCTGGAGTTTAGAAGGATGAGAGGGAATCTCATTGAAACATATAAGATTGTTCAGGGCTTGGACACACTAGAGGCAGGAAACATATTCCCGATGTTGGGGGAGCCCAGAACCAGGTGCCACAGTTAAAGAATAAGGAGCAAGCCATTTAGAACGGAGACGAGGAAACACTTTTTCTCACAGAGAGTGGTGAGTCTGTGGAATTCTCTGCCTCCGAGGGCGGTGGAGGCAGGTTCTCTGGATGCTTTCAAGAGAGAGCTAGATAGGTCTCTTAAAAATAGCAGAGTCGGGGGATATGGGGAGAAGGCAGGAACGGGGTACTGATTGGGGATGATCAGCCATTATCACATTGAAGGGGCGCATGGCCTACTCCTGCACCTATTGTCTGTTGAGAACATGCAAACTCCACACAGACACTCGAGGCCAGGTCTCAGGCGCTGTGAGGCAGCAGTGCTGTGCTGCCACATAATGTGTATGCATAACTTAAGTCATAAGGCACAAAAACCGGCCGTGCGACCCATCATGCCTTTGACATGTCAATTCTGGTTGAGATGGCCAAGTGGCTTGATTATATTTATGTATGGTATGATTTGACTGGATGGAGCACAAGCAAAGCTTTTCACTGTATCTCGATGCACGTGACAATCATGTACTGAGTTAGTTGCAAGAGATTCTTCCCATTGTTGGGAGAGTCTACAGTGAACATATTCATTACTTTAATTTACTTTAGAGATACAGCACGGAATCAGGCCCTTCAGCCCACTGAGTCTGTGCTGACCGGAGATTCCCCTCCCCCCCCCCCCCCCCCCCCCCCCCCCACCCTATACACTAGCACTAACCATCACACCTGGGACAATTTGTAATTTTTCAATGTTACCAAAGCCAATTAACCTACAAACTTGTACATCCATGGAGGCTGTAAGGAAAGCAGAGCACCTGGAGAAAACCCACAAGGTCACGGGGAGAACGTTCAAACTCCGTGCAGACAGCACCCGTAGTTAGGATTGAATCCGGTTCTCTGGCGCTGTAAGGCAGCAAATCTACCGTGGTGCCACTGTGCAACCACTAGCACCCCTACTCTTAGGAAAAGTAATCAGTCATTTAGGCCTGAGAGGAGAAATGTCATTAAGTTGTGAATATTTGGAAATCTCGACCACATGGGGTTGTGGAAGCTCTGGCACTGGATGCAAGATTCGATCGATAGGTGTTGGGCAGGAGATTTTAGAACAGAAGAGGGCTTGAGATAGGCAACTAAGCATGAGGTTAGTTAAACTAATCTTGGGGCTGCATGGTCAGCTTCTGCTCCTATTATACATGTATCGCTGTATTTCTGAATGCATGGTGGTTTTCCATTTTCATTGCTGAGGTTAAAATACAATACTAAACTTTATTTGGATGCAAATTCTCACCTATTTCTCTGAAGTTTAAAAAGTCAATTTGTAGTTTTTGTTTTTAACCCATGAGTTAAAAATTTCCATCAAGACACTGTTTGAACGAAGCCTAATTTCTCCAACCGCAGCATAAAGTTACAGCAGGAAACCAAATATAATTTAAAGATACTTCAGACGGAGCATAAAATGCCAATATTCAAACAAACTAACTTGGTTAGAAAACATGTTTGAAATCGAATACGAACAAAGATGAATGGTGACGCAGTGTGTTGCAGCTTACTGTTACCAAAGTTCCAGAATCAAATTTTGTTTAAGCAACTTGTATGTTCCTTCTCTAATTTGCAGGTCCTTGGTAATTTCCAGATGTTTTACTTTTGTCTTTGATTTCCTGTTCTCTGCCGTTTAGGCCTGTCGAGGAAATGAATTGGACATGGGTGTTGAGGCAGACGCAGTTGAAACAGATAGCGTCGATGAAATGAGTGCATCCCTGCAGAAAATACCTATCGAGGCTGACTTCCTGTATGCTTATTCCACAGCACCTGGTGAGTAATACCGTAGAACACTACGATATCGCGTCTGTGAAGTTCCTACTATTCTAGTTACAGCTGCAAAATGATCAGGTTTAGTTTAGAGATACAGCGCGGAAACAGGCACCGTCCAACGATCCCAAAACACCAACACTAACCTGCGCACACACCAGGGACAATTTACAATTATACCAAACCAGTTAACCCACAAACCCGAATGTCTTTGGAGTATGGAAGGAATCCGGAGATTATGGAGAAAATCAAGAAATGGCAGAGGAATTGAATAACGTTTTTGCATACGTCTTCACGGTGGGAGACACCAGCAGTGTGCCTGCAATCCTAGAGAAGTTAGTGGAGTGCCGTTTACTAAGGAGAAGGTGCCAGGAAAACTGAAGTCTGAGGGTGGATAAGCCACCTGGACCGGATGGACTGCACCTCGGGGTTCTGAAGGAGGTGGCCTCTGAGATTGTGGAGACATTGGTTGTGATATTTCAAGAATCACTAAGAGTGATTCCTGAAGATTGTAAAATTGTGAATATCACCCCGCTGTACAAGAAGGCAGCAAAGCAGAAGAACGGAAATTATAGGCCGGTTAGCCTGACTTCTGTGGTTGGTAAGATTTTAGTCAATTAGTAAGGATGAGGTTACGAACCAGAAGTTCACGATAAAATAGGCCGAAGTTAGCGTGGTTTTGTGAAGGGAAGATCAAGCCTGACTGCCACAGCGATATAGACTACACTTCTTCCCAGCCCACTAAAAAGTCTTTCCCCTACTGCCAATTCCTCTGTCTACGCCGCTTCTGCGCCCAAGATTAGGTGTTCCATACCAGGATTCTTCATTATCTAGGGAACAGGTGTTCACCACTTCCATTATAGATGAGGCTCTCACTAGGGTCTTCTCGATATCCCGCAGCTCCACTCTTGCTCCCCCTCCCCCCAGTCGTAACAGGGACAGAGTCCCCCTAGTCCTCACCTTCCACCCCACCAGCTGTCGCATACAGCACATAATCCTCTGACATATTTGCCACCTTCAACGGGATCCCACCACTAGCTACATCTTCCCAATCTCCACTGCTTTCTGCAGAGACTGTTCCCCCCTCAGCTCCCTGATCAACTTGTCCCTTCCCTCCCAAACCACCCCCTTCCCAGGTACTTTCCCCAGCAACCACAGAAGATGCAACACTTGTCCCTAAACTCGCCCCTCCCCCCTCCCTCGACCACGTCGAAGGACCCTGACAGTCTTTTCCGGTGAGGCAGAGGTTCACTTGCACCACCTCCATCTCATCCCACTGTAACCAGGTGTAGATTCCTATATATTGGCAGGACCAAGCGAAGGCTTGGTGCTCGTTTCGCTGAACATCTCCACTCGGTCTGCCTAAACCTACCTGATCTCCTGGTTGCTGAACACTTTTAACACCACCCCCCCCCCCCCCCCCCCCCCCCCCCCTCCATTCCCACACTGACCTTTCTGTCCTGGGCCTCTTCCATTCTCAGAGTGAGGCCCAGACAGCACCTCATAATCTCGCTTGGGCAGTTTACACTTCAGTGGTATGAACATTGACTTCATTAATCTCAATTAACGCTTGCTTTCCCACTCTCTCCATCCCTCCCCCTTCCCAATTCTCCGACCAGAAGTCTCTAACAACATTTTATCTCTGTTTGTTTTGTTGTTACCTATTCCCAACTAACTATGGCCTATTCTACATTTTCCTTGATCTCTGTTCCCTTTGTCCTGTTTCACACTATACACTTCGTTATCTGTGCACCTCCCTCTCTCCTGACGTCTGAGGAAAGGTCTCAACCCGAAACGTCACCCATTTCTTCTCTCCCAGAGATGCTGCCAGTCCCGCTGAGTTAGTCTGGCATTTTGTGCCTATCGAAGGCAAATTCAATGCTAGCATTTATATCAAGAGGACTGGAATACAATAACAGAGATGTAATGCTGAGGCTCTATAAGGCACTGGTCAAGCCGCTTTTGGAGTACTGTGAGCAAATTTGGGCCCCATATCTGAGGAAGGGTGTGCTGGCTCTGGAGCGGGTCCAGAGGAGGTTGACAAGAGTAATTCCAGGAATGAGTGGGTTAGCGTATAATGAGCATTTGTCGGCACTGGGCCTGTACGCGCTGGAGTTCAGAAGGTTGAAGGGTGACCTCATTGAAACTTACAGAATAATGAAAGGCATAGATGGAATGGATTTGGAAAGGGTGTTTCCACTGGTGGGAGAGTCTAGGACCAGTCATAGCCTCAGAATTAAAGGGCGCTCTCTTTTAGAAATGAGGTGAGGAAGAACTTCTTTAGTCAGAGGGTAGTTATTCTGTGGAATTAACATGGGATGTGGAGGCCAAGTCAGTGGATATTTTTAAGTCAGAGATAGACAAATTCTTGATTATAGCAGATGTCAAGAGTTGTGGGGCGAAGGTAGGAAAATGGGATTAGGAGGCTGTGATCAGCCATGATTAAACGGCGGAGTAGACTCGATGGGCCGAATGGCCTAAATATACTTCTATAACTTGTGAAAACCAAAAGTGGTCATGGGGAGAACATACAAACCCTACACACAGCGCCCCTAAGGTAGCATCTCTACCACTGCGCCATAAGACCCGACTGTATCTAACATGAATTTCTCTGGTGGCACTGGGCCTGTACTCGCTGAAGTTTAGAAGAATGAAGGGGGGCCTCATTGAAACGTACAGAATAATGAAAGGCTGGATAGAGTGGACGTGGAGAGGATGTTTCCACTGGTGAGAGAGTCTAGGACGAGGTCATAGCCTCAAAATTAAAGGACACTCTTTTAGAAAGGAGATGAGGAGAAATTTCTTTAGTCAGAGGGAATCTGTGGAATTCTTTGCCACAGAAGGCAGTGGAGGCCAAGTCAGTGGATATATTTAAGGCAGAGATAGATAGTTTCTTGATTAGTACGGGTGTCAGAGGTTACGGGGAGAAGGCAGGAGACTGGGGTTAGGGAGGAAGAGATAAATCAGCCATGATAGCATGGCCAAATGACCTGATTTTACTTCCATCACTTATGACCTTATGAACACTAACTGCAAAAAAACCCCCGCAGCTTCCAGCCCGCGTACAGGCAACTTACACTCTCATCACTTGAAATTAGAAATTCAAGGCTACAGCTCAGACTTGTTTTGGATTTGCATTGTTAGATGGATAGGTCCTTACATTGTCATAAATAATCCTGGGTACAAATGTTTGCACATTTATTCGACTATATAAATTAGACTAAGTTTCCCCTCTAGTGTACCCTCTTGATTTAATGCATGTATAAAATACTTTTTGGATTTTTCTTAACCCTACTAGCCAGGGATATATCATGGGCTCTTTTAGCCATGATTGAAAGGTGGGGTAGACTTGATGGGCTGAATGGCCTAATACTGCTCCTGTGAGTCCTCCTGCCTCCCTTTTTTTAAGTTTTCTTCTGCGTTCCTATATATTTATATCATGTTATATGGACACATTTATCTGTTTTGTAGTAAATGCCTACTAAGCAAGAATGTCATTGTCCTATACAGGGACACATGACAATAAACTCACTTGAACTTGATTTCTTGAGTGCCCTGTGCAATTTCAGCTTTCTAAACCTTTCAATGCCACTGTTTTGAAAAGCTTTTCATGAAAATTCCAAAGATAACACATTTATTTGCTTTTTTTCTCTTTATCAGGCTATTACTCTTGGCGAAATACAAGCAACGGTTCCTGGTTTATTCAATCATTATGCCACATACTGAATAGGTATGGCAAGAAACTTGAACTGATGCAACTGCTTACCAGAGTCAATCACAAAGTGGCACTTGAATTTGAATCGAATACTGATGCAGAGCTCTTCCGTGCAAAGAAACAAATCCCATGCATTATTTCTATGCTCACCAAGGAATTTTATTTCACTTAGACTGCTGTGAAAATGTAAGAAAATTACACAAATTCTATGCAGAATTATTTCAAAAGTAATTTGTCTTACTCTTTACAATGATTCACCTGCCAGTTGTGAGCCATTCGTATTGTTTTGTGCTGGCTATTTCGATCGAGTGATTACAGCTTCTCTAATCTATCCTGTTAAGAAGTTGAATACTATGTCTTTTCCTGTAATTTTGAAAGTTATCTCTTTGAGCTTTATTGTTAAGGGCAATCAATGTGCTAAGTTTTAAAGGCACTTTAATTTTAAAAAGACTTAAATTGCAAATAGGTAGAAAAGTTGCTTTTGAGTAAAAAATAATAATGGTTTGATGAACATAGTGTCGTTTGGTATTAAAAAAAAAAGGGGCACAAAATGCTGGAGTAACACAGCGGGTTAGGCAGCATTACTGGAGAACATGGAAAACGTCACTTATCCATGTTCTACACAGATAAACCAGCATATGTACTTCCTTGTGTAAGTTGACATGTTTGAACAGTTTATTGCTTTTTACACCAGTTTTTCATAACTGACAGGTGCAGTTGCGCAGCTAGCCCTGGTTTACTTTCACCTCAAAATTGGCAGTTCAAGTTGTGGTTCAATAGACTTTCATAGAGAAATCAGGATGATATTTCAATGCATGGCAGGAGGAATACTAAACGGTTAAATTGTCTCTTTCAAATAAAACTTTTCCTTAAAAAAAGTCCTTTCATGACCTTGCTCTCATCTTCTGGATCTCATGTCTCTGTTCAAAATCAGCCAGGGAATTCGCCAAATCTTTCGGCCACCATTTATTCGTGGACCACACTTTTTCATCATCGATACGACTAAAATCAATGAATTGATCGTTTATCGTGCAGCCATTTTTTGTAGGGTTGGCTGCCATGATTAACACTATCGCAGCTGCTGATATTTCAAAAGGGTTTTATTGGCTTTGAAGTATTGATATTCTTGGGTAACAAAAGTTGCTAAATAGAAGTTTGAACATTTGAGAGAAAGTGATTGTTCCACAATTACATAGCCAACTTCTCCAGAAAATCTTTTGCTATCAATTTCAAAGTTCAGGGCTTACGAACAAACTGTTCTATGTTCTTTAACATACCCGAGTCCTAAAATATGCAACCTTTGCTCTGTGCAATTCCTACAAAATGAAGTCAAATTATAAACCAAAGTTCGACATACAAGTCTATATCTTGCACACAGTGTAATTGGTTAGTCCTGGGACATGATTAGCAAGATTGAAATCTTGAGTAGTAACACATACTGAAAGCATTGTAGCTCCAACAGCACTTCTTTAATTTGTCATCTAGAATTCACCAACTTATTTCGTACTGAATGATGAACGGACACAGCCACTCTCGTCGATTCTTGAACCTCGGATGTGGTCACTTGTTAATCTATGATGGATGACCTGTGCCTTGTTCTCCTTTGTCTCCTGGGGAGAGGATGGGAAGTGTAGCCTTTGGATGTGATTTAGTGCCTTCCCTTCATGATAGTTGAATCCATGGATATAAACCTATTCCGCCATTGGTACAGCAATTTAGACATCAATGCATTATTGTCAAAAATTGTTTGAGTGCAAATTGTACTTTTGTCTTAATTATTTCAAATTGTCATTGATTACTGAAAGTTTACAATGACTTAATAATATAGCACTGTATGATGAAACAAAGTGTTGGTATCTTTTTATTGAATAAAAATTCATATTGATGGTGAACAATGCTTTTTATTTCTACTTCAGGTTCTGGCAGTAAGTGTTGACGGTCCTTTTAGTGACCATGTGGGTAAAGGTATTGCCCAGTGCAAAACTATAATTAAAGTATCATAAAACTTTACAGCACAGGAAGGGACCTTTTGGATTGCAGTGACCAAGCCAAACAAAATAAGTATCTCAAATAAGGAGGTCCCATATTTTTTAACGGCGATCTCTAATTCTAGATTCTAAATGAAAGCAAAAAGGTCCCCTCTATATCCTCATCGACCTGGGATGAAATTTAAATCCTAATGGGCCTCTCCCACTTATGCGACTTTTTCAGTGACTGTCAGCACCCGTCGTTAGAGGTCGCCGAAAATGTTCAACTTGTTGAAAATCCAGCAACAACCAGAACAAGGTACGTCTCTTTGGGCGACTACTCACGACCATACAGGCTTCACCCCGCGACATGTCGCCGGGGTGTCACCTGTATGTTCATGAGTAGTCTCCTCAGTCGCCCAAAGAGTCGTCGCATCTTTTGGGTCGCCGCTAAATTTTCAACATGTTGAAACATTTTGGCGACCTGCAACGATCTATGATGGGAGAAAAAGTTGCGTAAGTGGGACAGGCCCTTAAATCAAAGATGACAGAATATATAGGCAAAATGAAAGCTGCGCACCTCTAAGCATTTATACAGTCACTAGACGGTGGGAAATGGGTCCCATGTTCACGCGGGAGAGCTGGTCCCCCAACGCAATATTCCACCTCTCCACGAATTCCAATATTGGTGGGGAGGGGGTCTTTCTCGAGCGCTGGTATGGGTTGTGGGCTGAAGGGACTGGTCTCCAGAGGGCTAGTGAGGGCATTGTGGGCCAAATGGATTCTTGGCGTGGCAGATCAGTCCCTCAAGCCTGATGTGCTGGCAGCTCACTCACGTCTGGTGGACTGGCAGTTGACTCACGGCTATTCCTTGAAATTCCATTTCAAGCCGGGTGCAAAGCCACCAAATTCAAGTACAGTTTCATACCACTTCAAGCAGGGTGCAAGGCCACCAAATTCAGGTGCAGTTTACTACCACTTCAAGCAGGGTGCAAGGCCACCGAATTCAAGTGCAGTTTCCGACCACTTCAAGCAGGGTGCAAGGCCACCAAATTCAAATGCAATTTAATACCATTTCATGCAGGGTGCAAGGCCACCACAATCAAATGCAGTTTCATACCATTTCAAGCAGGGTGAAACCTACAACCCCAAGCCCCAGCCAACCATTTGCTGTGCTTTAACTTCATACCAAAGCCCACCCAACCATTTGCAGCGCTTTTACTTCAACCCAACCACATTTTCATTTTCAAACCACATTAAGGGCACTCGAGGTCAGTAAAACCACACTCAGAGTTTAGTAGACATGTGTTATTCACAGCTCAGACAGAGACGTGACCCTCACTTCCCCCATCTTGCAGAGACTGAGGCACTACACTTCCGGGTTTTATATTCCCTCCCACGAGCAGGGGCAGCAGAGAGAATGTCAACATTTTTTAAACATTAATAACTTTTTTATGTTTCATCGACGGGAAAAATCCTCTTGTCCTGCGCAGCGGAGGGGGGCTTCTAAGTAAGCCGGCCAAAAATCACAGCCATAAGTGGCAACGTTTTTTCTAAAATCATGTAACAGAAAAACAGGAAGTGGTCAAGATCTTACTTTTAGTAATATAGATAGATACAGCACTTTGGCCCCACTCGTCCGTGCCGACCAATTTGACCCATATAAGCTGGTCTCATTTGCTAGATTTGGCCCATATCCCTCAAAACGTTTCCTATCCACTTACCTGCACATGTATCTTAAATACTGTGATATTATCTGCTTCAACGACCTCCTCTGGCAGCTTGTTCCATTTGATTCCACCCTCTGAGTTGAAAGGTTGACTCTCAGGTTTGTATTAAAAGACATTTGATCGGGTACTTGGATGGGAACGGTTTTGGAGAGATATGGGCCAGGTGTGGACAAACAGGAGGAGCTTGGATGTGGCATCTTGGGTATGGATGAGTTGGGCTAAAGAGACTATTTCTGTGCTCACTAACTCAATGGAGAAACAATGGGGTCAGTCAAAGATCTATGTCTATGTTTATATGTAGTTTTTGTTATTTTATGTTGGGGTGTGTGTGTGTGGGGGGGTGGGGGTGGGGTGGGAGGGAGGGGGGGAAACTTTTAAATCTCTCCCTTGGAGACCCGACCTTTTCTCGTTGGGTCTCAGTTGTCGTTGGGGCTGCAACGAGGAGCGGCCTCCAACAGAAGAAGCCGGGGACTCTGGTGCCGACTCACCTCACCGTCGCGGAACTGGCCGAGACTGGAGCGGGTGGAGCGGTGGAGGAGCGCTGCTGCTGCTGCCGCTGCTGCTGCTGCTGATGCGGAGGCTGCTACTGCGGGTCTGCGGACGGCGGCACCAGGAGCCCGCGGGTCCCTGGAGGGAGACCGCTTTTCAGGGCTCCTGCAACGGCGACTTCTCCCGCCCGAGTTGTGGGGTCGAAGAGCTCCTGGAGCGGGGCCTACATCACCGCCCCGCGCGGCTTGGAATGGCCGCGGGACTCTGCGAGCGCACGCCGGGGTCTCTAACACCAAGACCCGGTGTGCGACCTCGCACCACCCGGCGTGGCTTAAATGGCCGCGGGACAATCGCCATCGCCAGCCGGGGGCTCTGACTTTGACTCTGGCATCGGGGGGGGGGGGAGGGTGCAGTTTTTTTGGAGATAAGTTTTTTTTTGGCCTTCCATCACAGCTATGTGATGGATGTTTATGTAAAATGGAAATTATGTTGTGTCTGGGGTCTATTGTGTGTAATGTATGGCTGCAGAAATGGCATTTCGTTTGGACCTCCAGGGGTCCAAATGACAATTAAATAGACTATTGACTATTGATAGTTTACTCTTGCCAGCAAAGTGAGTTAACTGCTATTTGTCTGAATGAGTCTGAAGAAGGCTTCCAACCTAAAACGTCACCTATTCCTTTTCTCCAGAGATGCTCCCTGACCCCCTGAGTTACCCCAGCATTTTGATCTTATCTTCAGGATAAACTAGCATCTGCAGTTCTTTCCTGCTATTGAGTGTAAGGAAGACTATCCTGCGTTGTATTCTTACCACAAGATGGCAGTGTGTGATGCTTAGGAAGAAATGCTGGTGATAATAAAGGGACATAGCGAAAAATAACTGCTGGAGGAACGCAGCAGGCCAAGCAGCCTCTGTGTTGTCAAATAAATAGTTGGCTTCTGGGGATGATCAGCCATGATCACATTGAATGGCGGTGCTGGCTTGTCTATTGACTCGGGGGACTGAGTTATAGGGAGAGGTTGGGCAGGCAAGGACTTTATTCCCCAGAGCGCAGGAGGATGAGGAGTGATCTCTTAGAGGGGTATAAAATCACGAAGGGCTTAGATAGGATGAATAGACAATAGGTGCAGGAGTAGGCCATTTGGCCCTTCGAGCCAGCACTGCCATTCAATGTGATCATGGCTGATCATCCCCAATCCGTACCCCGTTCCTGCCTTCTCCCCATATCCCCTGACTCCGCTATCTTTAAGAACCCTATCTAGCTCTCTCTTGAAAGCATCCAGAGAAGCTGCCTCCACCACCCTCTGAGGCAGAGAATTCCACAGACTCACCACACTCTGTGAGAAAAAGTGTTTCCTCGTCTCCGTTCTAAATGGCTTACTCCTTATTCTTAAACTGTGGCCCCTGGTTCTGGACTCCCCCAACATCGGGAACATGTTTCCTGCCTCTATTGTGTCCAAGCCCTTAACAATCTTCTTTTTCCTAGACTGTGCATTCAAGAACCAGAGAGCAGAGGTTGAAAGTGAGAGGGGAGAGATTTAATGGGAACATGAGGAGCATCTTTTCCATTCAGAGTGAATACATGGAAGGAACTGCCGGAGGCAGTGGTAAAGGCAGGTAAAATAACAATTTAAGAGCCATTTGGCCAGGTACATAAATAGGAAATGTTTTTGGCAGCACAGTGATACAGTGGTAGAGTTAATGCCTTACAGCATCAGAGACCCAGCTTTTGATCCTGATTACATGTGCCGTCTGTACAGTTTGTATGTTCTCCCTGTGACTGCAGGTTTTCTCCGGGTGCTCCGGTTTCATCCCACCCTCCAAAGCGCACAGGTTTGTGGGTTGATTGGCTTCTGTAAATTGTCAATAGACAATAGGTGCAGGAGTAGGCCATTCGGCCCTTCAGGCCAGCACCGCCATTCAATGTGATCATGGCTGATCATCCACAATCAGTACCCCGTTCCTACCTTCTCCCCATATCCCCTGACCCCGCTATCTTCAAGAGCCCTATCTAGCTCTCTCTTGAAAGCATCCAGAGAACTGGCCTCCACTGCCCTCTGAGGCAGAGAATTCCACAGACTCACAACTCTCTGTGTGAAAAAGTGTTTCCTCATCTCTGTTCTAAATGGCTTACCCCTTATTCTTAAACTGTGGCCCCTGGTTCTGGACTCCCCCGCCATCAGGGACATGTTTCCTGCCTCTAGCGTGTCCAAGCCCTTAATAATCTTATTTCAATAAGATACCCTCTCATCCTTCTAAATTCCAGAGTATACAAGCCCAACCACTCCATTCTCTCAGCATATGACAGTCCCGCCATCCCGGGAATTAACCTTGTGAACCTACGCTGCACTCCATCAATAGCAAGAATGTTCTTCCTCAAATTTGGAGACCAAAACTGCACACAATACTGCAGGTGTGTTGTAAATTGTCCATAGTGTGTAGGATAGTGTTAGTGTGCGGGGTGATCACTGGTCGGCGCGGTATCAATGGGCCGAATGGCCTGATTCCACGCTGTATCTCTAAAGTCTAAATGCAAATGGAACCATCGTAAATGGGCATCTTGCTCAAAATGGACAGGTTGTGTCAAAGGTAGACACAAAATGCTGGAGTACTCAGCGGGACAGACAGTAACTCAGCGGAACAGGCAGCATCTCTGGAGGAAAGGAATATTTCTGGGTGGGGAACCTTATGATGAAGAGTCTCTGACATGTAATCTTATTTTAGATTTCTAGACACCACTGTATTTTTGAATTGCAATATCAAACTAAGTATTTTTGTTTTCATGAATTGTTCGTTGGTTTCAAGAACTCCATGATTGCTCAGACTTTGGCAAAGTTTAGTTTAGTTTAAAGACATAGTGCGGAAACAGGCCCTTCTGCCAAAGGAGTCCACGCCGACCAGCGATCCCTGCACACGAATACTACCCTAGGCACAATTTATAATTTTACCGAAGCCAATTAACCTACAAACCTGTAAGTCTTTGGAATGTGGGAGGAAACCAGAGCACCTGGAGAAAACCCTCGCGGTCACAGGGGAAACGTACATACAGACAGCACCCGTAGTTGGGATCGATCCCGGGTCTCTGGCGTTGTACCCTGAAGTTGCTGTGGTTATTTGTCAAATGTTTGAGCAGTATGTCAATCGAAGATTACAAATAACAACTCTGCTGAACTTTATCAATTTTGCCACAAGGTGGTGCCTGAATTTTAAATCCACCTCAAATAATACGGTCGCAAAGGAAAGTTCACAAATTATTTATTTTTATGGAAGAACTTCAATAATACTATTTTATTCAGCAATGCAATATGTAACCTGTACCAATATGGACACAGTCTCAAAGGCTTTGCTTAGTATGTGGCCTACTGGATTGCCCAGTTGATAACCGGCATGGTGCTGCAGCGGTAGAGTTACTGCCTTACAGCACTAGAAACCTGGGTTTCATCCTGACTACGGGTGCTGTCTGCACTGAGTTTGTACATTCTCCCCATGACCCTGTGGGGACTCCGGCTTCCTCCTACTTTCCAAAGACGTGCAAGTTTGTATGTTAATAGTCTTCTGTAAATTGTTCCTAGTGTGTAGGATGGAACTAGTGTATGGGTAATCACGGTTCGACGTGGACTCTGTGGGCTGAAGGGCTTCTTTCCATTAAAAACTAAACTTTGGAGTGAAGATGGGGGGAGATTACTTTAGCCAGATGGTGGTGAATCTGTAGAATTCGTTGTCACAGACGGCTGTGGAGGCCAAGTCATTTGGGTACTTTTAAATCGGAGATTGATTAGTACGGGTGTCGGGCTACAGGGAGAAGGCAGGATAATTGTGTTGAGGCAGAAAAATAGATCAGCCTTAATTGAATGGCGGAGTAGACTCAATGGGCCAAATGGCCTAATTCTGCTCCCGTGACTTATGGTCTAATATGTGTGGCACAATAAATCACACAACAGAACATTTGTGCAACAAAAATAGACCAACAATGAAAAAAGTATGCAAATTTAATTTGAACCAAAGTCAGAATTAGAAATTGGAAGGATGTGCCTTGAACCAACGTTATGACATAAGTATTTTTGTTTTAATGAATTGTTCGTTGGTTTCAAGAACTCCATGATTGCTCAGACTTTCGCAAAGTTTAGTTTAGTTTAAAGACATAGTGCGGAAACAGGCCCTTCTGCCGAACGAGTCCACGCCGACCAGCAGCGATCCCTGTACATGAATACTACCCTGCACACCAGGCACGTGCCGTGAGTAATTAATCAGGGTAGGCAGTCAGTCGGCTTTTTTTTTAAAATCTTAAACCGCGCATGAGCAGATTGTTCAAGTAACAATTCAATTTGCCCAAGGCTTCCAAATCTCCTTCATTTTGAATTACCGAATGGGTGGGAGGTGGAGGGAGGTGGGAGGTGGAGGGTGCTGGCAGGTGGAGAGATGGTGGGGAAAAACGGGAGCACACTGGGACAAGTTGAATCAGTTGTCATCTTATTGAATGACAATACTTGTTCAAGGGACCAAGTTCCTTTCACAGCGTGTGGAGAGTCTGGCCAGGGGTTAAAGTTGCGGGGAGGGCAGGAGTGTTGAGAAGGAGGGGGTCGGGTATCATGCCAGTAACCCACTCACTCACCGCTGCCTGACAGCACTAGAAACCTGGGTTTGATCCTGACTACGGGTGCTGTCTGCACTGAGTTTGTACGTCTCCCCATGACCCCGTGAGGGCTCCGGCTTCCTCCTACTTTCCAAAGACGTGCGAGACAATGGATAATAGGTGCAGGAGTAGGCCATTCGGCCCTTCGAGCCAGCACCGCATTCAATGTGATCATGGTTGATCATCCCCAATTAGTACCCCATTCCTGCCTTCTCCTCATATCCCCTGACTCCGTTATCTTTAAGAGCCCTATGTAGCTCTCTCTTGAAAGTATCCAGGGAACTGGCCTCCACCGCCCTCTGTGGCACAGAATTCCACAGACACACAACTCTCTGTGAAAAAGTGTGGACACTCCAGAGTATACAAGCCCAGCCGCTCCATTCTCTCGGCATATGATAATCCCGCCATCCCTGGAATTAACCTTGTAAACCTACGCTGCACTCCCTCAATAGCAAGACTGTCCTTCCTCAAATTAGGGGACCAAACCTGCACACAATACTCCAGGTGTGGCCTCACTAGGGCCCTGTACAACTGCATAGTGAAGATGAGGAATGATTTCTTTAGCCTGATGGTGATGTTTCTGTAGAATTCGTTGTCACAGACGGCTGTGGAGGCCAAGTCATTTGGGTATTTTTAAATCGGAGATTAATTAGTACGGGTGTCAGGGGTTACGGGGAGAAGGCAGGAGAATGGGGTTGAGGCAGAAAAATAGATCAGCCATAATTCTGCTGAAGAAGGAACTGCAGATGCTGGAAGGTAGGCAAAAGTGCTGGAGAAATTCAGCGGGTGCGGCAGCATCTATGGAGCGAAGGAAATGGCAACGTTTCGGGCCGAAACCCTTCTTCTGGCCTAATCCGGCTCCTGTGTCTTATGGTCCAATATGTGTTAAACAATAAATCACACAAGGTAACATTTGTGCAACAAAAATAAACCAACAGTGAAAGAAGTATGCAAATTTATTTTGAACCAAAATCAGAATTAGAAATTGGAAGGATGTGCAGTAAACCATCGTTATGCTCGAAGTTTCGCAAAAGTTATTTGTTGCCTAAGATTATGCAAAATATGAGCAAGGACTGACTTCTAGGATCTTTTACAGTCAGCAGAGAAAATGAGACAAACGATTTTCCACCCATCTCATTTTTCCCCGATTGGATGGCATGATGCTCTCAATCCCTGTATCCCTCGGACTATCTTTGATCTGACTTTACTTGCTTTTATCTAGCACTAAACATTATTCACGTTATTCCCTTTATCATGTATCTGTACGCTGTGGACGGCTCGATTGTAATCATGTATTGTCTTTCCGCTGACTGGTTAGCACGCGACAAAAACGTTTCACTGTACCTCGGTACACGTGACAATAAACTAAACACGGCTCCTGTGTCTTATGGTCCAATATGTGTTAAACAATAAATCACACAAGGTAACATTTGTGCAACAAAAATAAACCAACAGTGAAAGAAGTATGCAAATTTATTTTGAACCTAAATCAGAATTAGAAATTGGAAGGATGTGCAGTAAACCATCGTTATGCTCGAAGTTTCGCAAAAGTTATTTGTTGCCTAAGATTATGCAAAATATGAGCAAGGACTGACTTCTAGGATCTTTTACAGTCAGCAGAGAAAAGGAGACAAACGATTTTCCACCCATCTCATTTTTGCCCGATTGGATGGCATGATGCTCTCAATCCCTGTATCCCTCGGACTATCTTTGATCTGACTTTACTTGCTTTTATCTAGCACTAAACATTATTCACGTTATTCCCTTTATCATGTATCTGTACGCTGTGGACGGCTCGATTGTAATCATGTATTGTCTTTCCGCTGACTGGTTAGCACGCGACAAAAAGTTTGCACTGTACCTCGGTACACGTGACAATAAACTAAACATTGATAACTCATTTACACATTATGTAAGCTTCTTCCTACATTTTACTTTATCCCATAATTGGCCACCTTATTGCCCATTGTCACTTTCGCTTCCACCCCGCCATTGTCTCTATCTACACCTCACACTGCCTCAAGAAAACATCAAGGACCATTTTAATCTCAGTCATTCCCTCTTATCCCCTCTCTCGTCAAGCAGAAGATACCAAAGCTTGAAAGGATGAACCACCTGTCTCAGAGATAGCTCCATCCCTGCTGTTCTCACACTATCGAACTGTCCTTCCATTAGAGTGGGTGTAGTCCCGATCTTCCAACCTATCTCACTGTGTACTTTTTACCTTTTTTTTATCTGCACTTTCTCTGCAACTGCAACACAATATTCTGCACTTGTTTAGTTTAGAGATACAGCACGAAAAGAGGCCTTTCTGCCCATCGAGTCCACGCCAACTAGCGATCCCCGCATATTAACACTATCCTACACACACTAGGAACAATTTACACTTATATCAAACCAATTAACTTACAAACCTGATCGTCTTTGGATTGTGGGTGGACTGATATGATTTCAGAACGAGTCGAGAACAAGGGGCCACAGTCTTAGAATAAAGGGGAGGCCATTTAAGACTGAGGCGAGAAAAACCTTTTCACCCAGAGAATTGTGAATTTGTGGAATTCCCTGCCACAGAGGGCAGTGGAGGCCAAATCACTGGATGGATTTAAGAGAGAGTTAGATAGAGCTCCAGGGGCTGGTGGAATCAAGGGATATGAGGAGAAGGCAGGCACGGGTTATTGATTGGGGACGATCAGCCATGATCCCAATGAATGGCTGTTCTGGCTTGAAGGGCCGAATGCACCTATTTTCTAAGTCTATGTCTATTTTCCCTTGACAATAGGAGGCTGAAAGGTGACCTTATAAAAGTAATACAGCACGGTGGCTCAGTGGTAGAGTTGCTGCCTTACAGCACCAGAGACGCGAGTTCGATCCTGACAATGGGCGCTGTCTGTACGGAGTTTGTACGTCCCTCCCCGTGACCTGCGTGGGTTTTCTCCGTGATCTCAGGTTTCCTTCCACACTCCAAAGACGTACAGGTTTGTAGGTTAATAGGCTTGGTATAAATGTAAAATGTCCCTAGTGTGTGTCGGATAGTGTTAGAGTGCGGGGATCGCTGGTCGACACGGACTCGGTGGGCCGAAGGGCCTGATTCCGTGCTGTATCTCAAAACAAAACTAAACTAAACTAAAGTATACAACATCACAACACCGGAAGCTAAGGTAAATGGACACGGTCTTATCCCCCAGTTTTGAGGAGTCCAAAATTGGAAGGCACAAATTTAAGGTGAGATGTGAACAATTTAACAAAGAACTGTGGATTACGGGCAGGCAGAGGAGATGAGATTACCTTGGCATCATATTCAGTGGGCGGCCGTAAGGCCTGTCCCTGATATTCTACCATCATACGTTCTATGTTCTATGACACATAGAGGGGAGAGAGGGAGAGAAAGAGAGGAGAGAGACAGAGAGAGAGGAAGAGAGGAGGAAGGCAAAGAAAGAATTGTATTGAATTCTGTGTTTACTTTGTGCACTGGTCATGTCTCTACTATTTATTTCATTCCCCTTACATGTTTTTCCTCTACCTGCTAAATTTTTGTAAGGTGTCCTTGAGACTCTTGAAAGGCGCCCATAAATAAAATGTATTATTATTATTATTAAAGAGGAGAAAGATAAGGAGGGAGGGAGAGAGAGAGCAAGAGAGAAGAGGGTCGAGGCAGAGAGAGAGATGGAGAGAGAAAGAGGGAGAGACGGAGAGAGAGAGAAGAGGGGGAGACAGAGAGAGAGAATAAGAGGGGAGAGAGAAAGAGGGAGAGAGAGAGAAGAGAGGGAGAGAGGGAGAGAGAGAATGAGGAGGGGGAGAGAGAGAGGGGGGGGGAGAGAGGGAGAGAGAGAGAAGAGAGGGAGACAGAGAGCAGAGGGGGAGGGAGAGAGAGAAAGAGGGAGAGAGACAGAGAGACAGAGAGGAAGGAGAGAGAGGGAGAAAGGAGGAAGAGGGGGAGAGAATGACACAGAGGAGAGAGAGAGAGAGGCTTGAGAGAAAGAGAGAAGGAGAGGCAAGTAGTGAGAGAGCTTGGGAGAACATGCTTGTTGGAATCAACCAAAGAAGGGAGACCTTTCAGGAGAAAGAACGATGGGAATGGAGCAGTCACCGACATTGAGACCTGAGGAGGGTGGAGAGTGAAAGATAGACCACAAACTCTGACTCATGGTGAGTCTTGCCCAAGGGAAGCAAAATCTTACAATTAACATAAATATCTCAAAGTTGGCAAACCTGTTTTCTCAAACACTTCCCGGTGTGACTATTTCCAAAATGCTTCATGTGTCATCAGTTCCTGCTCCTGCTGCTTTGATGTACCTACCTGATAGTCTAAACATATCTGGGGTTTTTTTTTGGTGACCATAAACTTGCAGGTGCTGGAATTATGAGCAAAACACAAAGTGCTGGAGGAACTCAGCAGGTCAGGTAGTATTTGGGGAGTAGGTGGACAGGCGATATTTCAGGTCGGGATCCTTTGTGCTTTTATTTTTGTTGATTTCAGGTATATTTCTTCACTGTTGGAAGGTTTTCTTTGACGTTCGTTGCAAGATTTTGCTCTTCCACAAAATACTCCACGAAAGGAATTGGACACGCAAGAAACATGTTCCTGATGTTGGGGGAATACAGAACCAGGGGTCACGGGTTAAGAATAAGGGGTAAGCCATTTAGAACGGAGATGAGGAAAAACTTTTTAACCCAGAGAGTCTGTGGAATTCTCTGCCTCAGAAGGCAGTGAATTATTTTTGGATATTTTCAAATAATCTCTGGATTATTTTAAAAAAAAAAGTTAGATAGGGCTCTTAAATATAGCGGAGTCAGGGGATATGGGGAGAAGGCAGGAACGGGGTACTGATTGTGGATGATCAGCCATGAACACATTGAATGGTGGTTCTGGCTCGAAGGGCCGAATGGCCTACTCCTGCACCTATTGTCTATTGTCAAGTGTAGCTGTAACCACATAGTCAAACAGTGTGGAAAAAGGCCCTTCAGGCCAACTTGCCAACGACGGCCAACGTGTCCCATCGACACTAGCCCTTTTATTCTGAGGTTATGGAACATGCTATTCCCTCCCCACTGCTATCATCTCTTTATATGTCTGCATCAAAACTCTCCACCTCTCATTGGCCTCCACTCCGGGTGATCCGGTTTCCTCCCACACTCCAAAGACGCACAGGTTTGTGGGCTTCGGTAAAATTGCAAATTGTCCCTAGTGTGTGGGATGGTGCTAGTGTGCGGTTTCACTATTTTGTACGTTTCAATGAGGTTTCCCTCATCCTTCTAAACTCCAGCGAGTACAGGCCCAGTGTCGTTAAATGCTCACCATATGAATGAATGAATGAATGAATTCTCTGCCTCGCAGGGCGGTGGAGGCAGGTTCTCTGGATGCTTTCAAGAAGGCTCTTAAAGAGAGCGGAATTAGGGGATATGGGGAGAAGGCAGGAACGGGGTACTGATTGGGGATGATCAGTCATGATCACATTGAATGGCAGTGATGGCTCGAAGGGCCAAATGGCCCACTCCTGCACCTATTGTCTATTGAGATACAGCATAACATAGGCCTTTTGGCCCACTGAGTCCATACTGACCATCCACCACTCGTTTACATTATTCCTACATTGATCTAATCCCAATTTTATTCTCTCCAAACCAAGTTAATAAATTCAATAAATTCTAGGAGCAGAATTAGGCCATTCAGCCCATCAAGTCTGCACCATTCAATCATGGCTGATCTATCTTTCTCTCTCAACCCCATTCTCCTGCCTTCTCCCCATAACCGTAACTTATCAATTCCCCAACAGATTTTACCATTCATCTGCACACGAGGGATAATTTACAGAGGCCATTTAACTTACAAATCCACACAACCTTTGCGATGTGGATCAAGTCTGGAGTCTTTTTGTTGTCTGGGCAGCAGGCAATAAATGCTTTTGTCTGCACCTCCGTACTTTTTCTTCTTCTTAAACCTTTGCTCCTCTAAGGAGCATCTGGGCCATTGACAAATGTCCTCCACCTCACCTGGGTGTTGGCAGTTCTTTCGAGACCTCCCCAGTTGAGCCCACTCTCAGACATTTCTTTCTGGACACCTCTTCTCCAGCTGTTGCTGGGGCGACCTCTTTTCCTTTTTCCTTGGGGGTTCCATTTCAGGGCTTGCCGGGTGATGTTTGTGGCAGGTTTCCTGAGGGTGTGTCCAATCCAACTCCATTTTCTCCTTCGAATTTTGTAAGTCAATGTGGCTCCTGGCTTGTCCTTTTCCACAGGTCCACATTGCTTACATTGTCCCTCCACCAGATGGTAAGTATTCTCCCAAGGCAGGTGTCAGTGAATGTTTGCATCCCGTTTGTAGCGTGTCTTGTGGTTTTCCATGTCTCTGTTCCATACAGCACCACCCGGTTCACATGTGAGTTAAAGATACGTATTTTGGTGTTGATTGAGATGTGTTTTGAGCTCCAGATCTTCAAGAGCATGTTAAACACCACCCTAGCCTTATTGATTCCACTTTTTATGTCAGCCTCTGCCACTCCGAAGATGTCCACAACACTGCCTAGGTATGTGAATGCTTCTACCTCCTCCAAAGCAGTGCTGTGCATAAAGGGCCTGTCCCACTTACGTGTCCTTGGCACGCAATTTACGCGACTTCGTGGTCGTGTTGAGCCGCAACGGTCCCACGAAGGTCGCGTGCGATTACATGCGCACGCACAGTCGTCTGGAGCACGTGACGTCATTTGAAGATGGACACAAAATGCTGGAGTAACTCAGCGGGACCGGCAGCATCTCTGGAGAGAAGCAATGGGTGACGTTTCGTGTGGAGACTCTTCTTCAGTCTGAAAAGGGTCTTGACCCGAAACATCACCCATGAGGTCCCGCTGAGTTACTCCAGCATTTTGTGTCTATCTTCAATTTTCTTGGCCCAACTCTTTTTTTTTAAATTATGAAACTACTTTTATTCAAAAAAATTAAAATAAACATAGAGTATTAACACAATCAAAGACTGCCTATGTTGACAGTTTACAAACAAACGATCATCAAATTAATATAACAACTTTATCAACAAAACACGCGACCTCCAACGGCGACCAGCATTCACAGAAGGCCTCCAAAGTCCCCATGGACACCGCGTGTTCCCTCTCCAGGGACAGGCGGGCACGGACGTAGACCAGGAAAAAGCTCAAGCAATTTAAAAAAACACAAACAAAATTATCAAATTAAAATATTAACATTTTTATCTATAATATATTCAACCTCCTGTGGTGACCAGCATTCACAGAAGGCCCCCACAGTCCCCATGGACACCACGTGCTCCTTTTCTAGGGACACGCGAGCTCGGACGTAACCCCGGAAAAGGAGCAGGCAGGCGACCGCTGTGCGGCCATCGACTGCCTGCTGCCTGGACCCGCGAATGGCCATCTTGGCCAGGCCCAGGAGCAGACCGACAGGGAAACCCCCTCCTCCCTCCCATCGAGTGCCCATAAATGAATAGCGTTGGACTAAAATGCAGCCAAAACTTGAGGAGCAGCCCTTTCAGATACTCGAACAGTGGCTGCAACCTCTCACACTCTATGTACACGTGGAACACGGTCTCTTCCTCACCGCAGAAATGACAAGCAGGGGAAGAGTCCGTGAACCGGCTCAAATACCTATTACAGGCCACGGCTTTGTGCAACACTCTCCACCCCAGGTCCCCAATGTAAAGGGGGAGGACTCCCTTGTAGAGAGACCTCCACTGGGGACCGCTCCCCTCGTCAGGTGGTAACACAGACTGCCAGGGTGTGTCTGGACGGAAGACGAGGGCGAGGAAGTGGAGAGTGTGCAAGGGCAGCCTGTACAGTACGCGCCTCTCCGCGTCACAGAACGGCACGCTGGGCATCTCGGAAAGGCGGCTCATGTTGCATGGGGCCGGCTCTCGGGGAGGGACCCGGGCCCTATGAACAATTCCGACTTAGCGGGGGTAAGCTCATCCGGAATCGCTCCATGCACACGCCTCTCCTCAACACCCACCGTCACAGCTACGACACCCCCCTCCCCCTGAGGAGCAGGGCCCTGGCTGAAGGTGACCAAATTCCTGGCCTTCAGGAGGTCACGGTAAAAGCCAGGCAACTCCCGCCTATCCCGCCTAGCGCATCGACTCATGCCCGCCACTGGGAGCCGTGAGCCCTCCTGAAAGCAGCGCCCCTGGCGGAAAAAATACGTCGCCAGCACGTGCCATTTAGGAGGGTAGTCCGAGTAGAAGTGGGGGCGGATCCGGACCGCAACGGCCGTGAGCCCCAGGCCGAGTTCGGCGATCGTTTGCCCGCTTCTGCTGCTGTTGGAGGTGAGACGTTGCGTCGCGCCAGGGTCTTGGGCCTGTCCCACTTTGGCCGTCAGTTCCGCGACAGGCCGTTGGCGCGCAAAGATTTTGTTCGCTACAATTATTTCGGGCCCCGCGTGATGTCGCGCACAACTACTTACCCCTCCGCACTTCTCAGTGGGACCGGCCCCACGCGGCCATACGATGCCCGTGCGCCTCAACGCGACCACGAGGTCGCGTAATTTGCGTGCCAAGGACACGTAAGTGGGACAGGGCCTTAAGGATAGGGTTGCTGGTTTTGGAGTGGATACCTAAGTACCAGTGACAATAATAACCTAAGCTGAGCTGAACTACCTGTCCAAGTGTTTTTATATGTCGTTACAGTAGCTGCCTCAATTACCTGTGAATCTGTAGATCTATGCGCATTAACAGTGAGAAACTGTCGAACAGACATAAATTTGAATTAGCTTACACAAAATTAGAAACAAAGCTGTATTTAATGGGTTAGATATGATTCTGATGATCAGTTAACAATTTTATCAGCATGTAGGATTCTCAAGTGAGTGGTGAACAATTTAGAATGTTGATTTCCTTGTTTCAACATGATACATGGATAGTGAAAGTTTTAGAGGGATGTGGGGTAAACACAGGGAGATGGGACGAGACCAGATGGGACATCTTGGTCGGCAAGGACGAGTTGGGCCGAAGGGCCTGTTTCCATGCTGTATGGCTCTATGGTATTTCTGCCGTTGCCCAGGAAACCCCATTCCACCGCGGAACACAACGGCAACTTAGAAAGGTACCAGCTGAGTTTCATTGGTAAACTCAGGGAAAGTCCCCCCCAGCATGGACACTAAAATGGTGGGGTAACTCAGTGGGGACAGGCAACATCTCTGGAGAGAAGGAATAGGTGTCTGTGGAATTCTCTGCCTCAGAGGGCAGTGGTGGCCAGTTCTCTGGACACTCTGAAGAGAGAGATAGCTTAGTCAAGGGACATGGAGAGAAGGCAGGAACGGGATACTGATTGCGAATGATAAGCCATGATCACATTGAATGGCAGTGCTGGCTCGAAGGGCCGAATGGCCTACTCCTGCACCTATTGTCTATTGTGACGTTTCTTCAGCATGTTCCCGAATAACCCATTCTTTCTCTCCAGAGATGCTGCCTGTCCCGCTGAGTTACTCCAGCATTTTGTGTTTGTCTTCGGTTTAAACCAGCATCTGAGGTTCCTTCCTTCGTACAAGATCCCCCTGCATGTTGGGCTGCTGTTACTGATAGCAAACTTTCAGTTCCTTGGTGACCAAAAACAAACAGTGACAGATGTGGTAGTTAGTCATATGATTAGTGATATAATTAGCAAAACCGTTCCAGAATGAGTGGACATGCTTGACAATCTCCGTGTTTGTACAGAATTCAAGAACGTACATTTCCTGTTGCAGTCAGTCACAGGAAACTCAGTACATCATTGCAGTTTTTCCAGACCACCCAACGAATGCGGTTTGTCGAAAACATGTTAAAACTTACGAAGAATCAGAGCTTTTGATTGAAAATGAAACTAAAATAAGTGTAAAAAGATTGTGTGCAGTTTTGGTCCCCTAATTTGAGGAAGGACATTCTTGCTATTGAGGGAGTGCAGCGTAGGTTTACAAGGTTAATTCCCAGGATGGCAGGACTGTCATATGCTGGGAGAATGGAGTGGCTGGGCTTGTACACTCCAGAGTTTAGAAGGATGAGAGGATATCTTATTGAAACATATAAGATTATTAAGGGTTTGGACACACTGGAGGCAGGAAGCATGTTCCCGAAGTAGGGGGAGTCCAGAACCAGGGGCCACAGTTTAAGAATAAGGGGTAAGCCATTTAGAACAGAGAAAAGGAAACACTTTTTCACACAGAGAGTTGTGAGTCTATGGAATTCTCTGCCTCGGAGGGTGGTGGAAGCCGGTTCTCTGGATACTTTCAAGAGAGAGCTAGATAGGGCTCTTAAAGATAGCGGAGTCAGGGGATATGGGGAGAAGGCAGGAACGGGGTACTGATTGTGGATGATCAGCCATGATCACATTGAATGGCAGTGCTGGCTCGAAGGGCCGAATGGCCTACTCCTGCACCTATTGTCTATTGTCAATAACCTCCTCTGGCAGCTTGTTCCAAATACCACCACCTTCGATTTCGAAAAGGAGCTTCCCCTCAGGTTCCTGTTAAATCTTTCTGTTCTCAAAGTAATCATGTGTCCTCAGGTGCTTGATTCCCCTACTCTGGAGATGAGACTCTATGCATTCACCCGATCAATTTCCCCTCATGATCTTATACACCTCCATAAGATCACCCCTCATCCTCCTGCACTCCAAGGTATAGAGACCTGCCCAACATTACCCTATAGCTCAGAACCTCATTTCCTGGCAACATCCTTGTAAATCTTCTCTGTACTTTAGTTTTGTTTTTTGTTTTAGAGATACAGCGCGGAAACAGGCCCTTTGGTCCACCGAGTCCGTACCGACACACTAACACTATCCTACACCACTAGGGACAATTTTGCACTTATACCAAGCCAATTAACCCACAAACCTGTACGTCTTTGGAGTGTGGGAGGAAACCAAAGATCTCGGAGAAAACGCACGCAGGTCACGGGGAGAATGTACAAACTCCGTACAGACAGCACCAGTAGTCGGGATCGAACCCGGGTCTCTGGTGCTGCAAGCGCTGCAAGGCAGCAACTCTACTGCTGCGCCACCGTGTCCAGCTTTTCATTTCTCCTATAGCGAGGTGTCCAAAATTGAACACAGTATCAGAGGACATAGGTTTAAGGTGATGGGTTAAAGATTTAATAGGATCCCGAGGGGTAACTTTTTCTCACAATGAGTGGTGGGTATATTGAACGAGCTGCAGGAGGAGGTAGTTTCTGCTGAACGAGCTGCAGTCTCTGGCGCTGTGAGGCAGCAACTCAACCGCTGCGCCACCGTGCAGTATCTTTCTATGTTCTATTTCATATGTTCATCAAATACATCAAATACTCAAATACTCTAGAATTTAGGAGATTGAGAGGGGATCTTACAGAAACTTACAAAATTCTTAAGGGGTTGGACAGGCTAGATGCAGGAAGATTGTTCCCGATGTTGGGGAAGTCCAGGACAAGGGGTCACAGCTTAAGGATAGAGGGGAAATCCTTTAGGACCGAGATGAGAAGAACTTTTTTCACACAGAGAGTGGTGAATCTCTGGAATTCTCTGCCACAGAAGGTAGTTGAGGCCAGTTCATTGGCTAGATTTAATAGGGAGTTAGATGTGGCCCTTGTGGCTAAAGGGATCAGGGGGTATGGAGAGAAGGCAGGTACAGGATACTGAGTTGGATGATCAGACATGATCATATTGAATGGCGGTGCTGACTCGAAGGGCCGAATGGCCTACTCCTGCAACTATTTTCTGTTTCTATGTTTCTATGTAAAATCGTAAATTATGATGCAAAGCTTAGTTCAGGTGGGAACGGGTGCTTTAAATGACAGCAAGATTAAAACAGACAGCAATGGGGCTTGGACTGATTGGTAAATAAGTATTTTAATTCAGCGTTTTATTTCATTATTTTATTTCACGGGAATACAGTTCAGGTGAACAAGCCATTGAAAGATGTGACTGGAAATAATATGGTTATTTAAATGAACAGAGGAACAATATTAAATTAACCAAACATGCCCAAAGAAGGCGGTTTGCTTTAGTGGTTTTGATGAATTGATTCCAAGACCTTTAAAAGAATTTAGGAGATAGCTAAGGAGGATTTATATTGAAAAATATGTTAGGAATGGTGTAGTCATTGGGGATAGGCATGTAGCAAATATTATACTCAGATAAAAATGAATAAAGAATATGTGCAAAGAACTATAAATCAGGCAGGTTAGTGTCGATAACAGGAAAATTAATGGAATTTGTACATGGGAGGAGAAATAGAAATACATACGAAAATCAGATCATTATATATATATTCTTTGTGTGCAAAATCATGAGAGATATACTGTAGGTCGGGTGGAAGCACAGAGTCCCTTGACCAGAGTAGTGGAATCGAGAACCAAAGGACATAGGTTTAAGGTGAAGGGGGAAAGATTTAATAGGAATCTGAGGGGTAATTTTTTCACATATAGGGTGGTGGGTGTATGGAACGAGCTGCCAGAGGAGGTAGTTGAGGCTGGGACTATCCAAACGTTTAAGAAACAGTTGGACAGGTACATGGATTGGACGGTTTAGGGGGATATGGACCAAGTGCGGGCAGGTGGGACTAGTGTAGATGGGGCATGTTGGTCGGTGTGGGCAAGATGGGCCGAAGGGCCTGTTTACGCACTGTATTGATTACTCTTCGCCTAGTGCAATAGCAAAAATGGCTAAACTCATTCTTTTGAAGACAACAGAGAGAATAGCTAGGGATGATGTAATGAATGCAAAGTGCCTAGATTTCCCAAATGCAGCAGAAATGAGATGAAGTTATAATACGTTTACTCCAAGGCTGTCGTCTGGGTATTGCATAATCTGGGAAATTTAGCAGAAGTGCCAAGACATTGTGCAAGACTTTGGTGAGGCCACATTTGGAGTATCGTGTTCAGTCTCTGTCATCCTACTGTAAGAAGGATGTTGTCAAATAGACAATAGGTGCAGGAGTAGGCCATTCGGGCCTTCAAGCCAGCACCGCCATTCAATGTGATCGTGGCTGATCATCCACAATCAGTACCTCGTTCCTGCCTTCTCTCCATATCCCCTGACTCCGCTATTTTTAAGAGCCCTCTCTAGCTCTCTCTTGAAAGTACCCAGAGAACCGGCCTCCACCGCCCTCCGAGGCAGAGAATTCCACTGACTCACTGCCTTAAAAAAATCCACTGACTTGGCTCCCACAGCCTTCTGAGGCAATGAATTCCACAGATTCACCACCCTCTGAGTAGAGAAATTCCTCCCCACCTCCTTCCTAAACGTTTGTCCTTTCATTCTGAGGCTGTGCCCTCTGGTCCTAGACTCTCCCACTAGTGGAAACATCCTCTCCACATCCACTCTATCCAGGCCTTTCACTATTCGGTCAGTTTCAATGAAGTCCCCCATCATCCTTCTAAACTCCAGCGAGTACAGGCCCAGTGCCGTCAAACGTTCATCATAGGTTAACCTAATCACCCCCCTGGATCATTCTCCTAAAATCGAATTTCTCGTTTCATCCCCGTATCTGCACAATTCTTGCCTTTGCTTCAGTCTTGAGAGGAATAGATCGGGTAGATGCACAGAACCTCTTGTCCAGAGTAGGGGAATCGAGGACCGGAGGACATAGGTTCAAGATGAAGGGGAAACGATTTAATAGATTCCTATTGTGGGCTAACTTTTTCACACAAAGGGTGGTGGGTGTTTGGAATGAACTACCAGAGGAGGTAGTTGAGTTTGGGACTTTCTTCTTAGATCCCCTTCGGTCGTGGCTGACCATGGGTGTCTCCAGGGTGCTATTCCCCATATGGAGGACGCCTGTGCGTGACTTTGTTTAACGTGGGGAGACTGGTGCACAGACAGCCACCACACGGTCCTTGACAGATCTGGGTCAGGATCCAGTGGCATGGAGTCCAAGACGACCAGAGACCCTTTTCTGCTGCAGCCTTCATCCGCCTTCCCAGCCGTTGTGACGCTCCACTAAGGTCAGCCATCATCCTCCACCTGTTCCACCGTTGAGGTCTTGGTTGGATTGCTCTTTGTCAGAGACCTCCCCCTCGACCTCACTGCCATGGGTGGCCCTACCAGGAGCATAGATAGCTCCAGACGGCATCGCTCTCAGGATCTCAGGTCCCACACAAGCTTCTCCACCACGGCAAGGTGACAATCCACGGAGAAGAATGGGACTATCCCAACGTTTAGGAAACAGTTGGACAGGTACATGGATGGGACAGGTTTGTAGGGACATGGACCAAGTGCAGGCAGATGGGACTAGTGTAGCTGGGACATGTTGGCGGGTGTGGGCAAGTTGGGCCGAAGGGCCTGTTTCTACACTGTATCACTCTATGACCCCACGTGATGCTTCAGGCGAAGGGAAGAGAAACTGAGAGACGTATATTGTCAATGGACAACTGCCAAAGCTGAAAGGAAGCCATTTTGTCGCACATCTGTTAAAACTTCTCCTCATATTTATTTCCTCAACTAACTCCTCTGGCAGCTTGTTCCATACACCCACCACCCTTTGTGTGAAAAAGTTACCCCTCAGTTTTCTATTAAATCTTTTTCTCTTCACCTTGAACCTATGTCCTCTGGTCCTCGATTCACCTACTCTGGGCATGAGGTTCTGTGCATCCACCCGATCTATTCCTCTCATGATTTTATACACCTCTATAAGAACACCTCTCATCCTCCTGTGCTCCAAGGAATAGAGTCCCAGCCTATTCAACCTCTTCCTTCAGCTCAGACCCTCTCATCCTGGCAACATCCTTGTAAATCTTCTATAATCCCTTTCAAGCTTGACAATATGTTTCCTATAACACGGTGCCCAGAACTGAATGCAATATTCTAATTGCGGTCTCACCAACGTCTTATACAACTGCAACATGACCTCACAACTTCTATACTCAATACTCTGACTGATTAATTCAATTGTCTTTATGTCAGGAGACCTTCATAATAACCTTATACAACCTTCATAAAAACTGGAGCACCCGGAGAAAACCCACGTGGTCACAGGGAGAATGTACAAACTCCACACAGACAGCACCCGTAGTCAGTATCGAACTGGGTCTCTGGCGCTGTAAGGCAGCAACTCTACCGCTGCACCACCATGCCGCCCAATACCAAATCGATTGGAAACGTTTATTTGGTTGCACAACCTTCCTAAGAAATGTTATAGCCCACCGTATGAAGTAGCATTCTAGTTCATGCAAGCACGGTGGCGCAGCAATAGAGTTGCGGCCTTACAGCGCCAGAGACCCGGGTCGATTCTGACTATGGGTGCCGTCTGTACGGAGTTTGTACGTTCTCCCCGTGACCCACGTGGGCTCTCTCCCAGATCTTCGTTTCCTCCCACACTCCAAAGACGTACAGGTTTGTAGATTAATTGGCTTGGTATAAATGTAAATTGTCCCGAGTGTGTGTAGGACAGTGTATATGGGGATCGCTGGTCGGCGAGGCCTGTTTCAGCGCTTTATCTCCAACCGAAACTAAACAAAGAAGTCATGCTCTGTCAGCTGCTCTACATCGGTGAGACCAAGCGCAGGCTTGGCAATCGCTTTGCCCAACACCTCCGCTCGGTTCACAATAACCAACCTGATCTCCCGGTGACTCAGCACTTCAACTCCCCCTCCCATTCCGAATCCGACCTTTCTGTCCTGGGCCTCCTCCATGGCCCGAGTGAGTCCCACCGTAAATTGGAGGAGCAGCCCCTCGTATTTTGCTTGGGTAATTTACACCCCAGCGGTATGAACATTGACCTCCAATTTCAGGTTCTCCCTCTTTCCCCTCCCCTTCCCAGCTCTCCCACTGCGTCTGCCTCTGATTTTTTTCTTCCTTTCCCCCCTTCCCACCCCCACATCAGTCCGAAGAAGGGGCTCGGTCCGAAACGTCCCCTATTTCTCGCTCCATAGATGCTGTCTCACCCGCTGAGTTTCTCCAGCATTTTTGTCTACCTTCGATTTTTCCAGTATCTTCAGTTCCTTCTTAAGCATAGAATATAGTTCACTCACTCAGCTTAATCTGACACTCATTTCAACCAACGCGGTTGGAAACATACCATTTCCGTAGGTTGTTGAAATTTGATATTAAAACAATCTGCTCAGCATATGAAACTACAGCCTATAGTTTCATGCTTCAAGCGTTTATTTCAAGGAAACCCATCAGTTGTATTTTCTCCCCGTACACAGCAGAGTGTCTACAGCACAACAACAGCGGCAGAATGGTGCAGCATGTAGAGCAACAGACTCAGTGTGCCAGAGACCCGGGTTCGATCCTGACCTCGGCTTCTGCCTGTGTGGAGTTTGCACGTTCCTCTGGGCCCTCCAGTTTCATGTTCACCCGTTCATAGGTTATAGGAGCAGAATTAGGCCATTCGGTCCATCAAGTCTGCTCCGCCATTCAATCATGGCTGATCTACTTCCCCACAGCCATCAGGCTATTATACTTGGCGCGGACAAAACTCTGAACATTAATAACCCATTATCTGTTTATTTGCACTTTATCAGTGTATTTATTCATGTGTGTATATATTTATATAATGGTATATGGACACACTGATCTGTTCTGTAGTCATGCCAACTATGTTCTGTTGTGCTGAAGCAAAGCAAGAATTTCATTGTCCTATCAGGGACAGATGACAATAAACTCAATTGAACTTGAACTTGTGTCGTATCTTCGTCCTCCCCTCGCGGCCTACCAACTGGATTGGCGCGGCCTTTCCTACCGGAGACCGGCCAGAGCTTCAGCAGCGGCGCAGTGCTGAATTACCATCGCGGAGTGGGGCGATCCTTTGCCGGGGATCGCCAATGTTGGAGTTCCAGAGTATTGGGCCCACTGACGTTAACACCGTGGATCTGCGGTTTTGGGACCTTCTAGCCGCGGGCGTGGCGCTGACTTTAACATCGCGGAGGACTGGGATCTTTTGCCGAGGGTCGCCAGTATTGGAGCTCCGCCCAGCTCGGCCTGCGGACTTCAGGAACCATGATCTCTGGTGGGGAGTGGCCGATTCGGAAACCCCAAGCCGCTGAGTGTGTGTCTCCGTTCCGACGCCGGAGTTTCGATCATCCCGGCGAGAGGGCCTGAATATCGGGCCGTCTGTAGCAGCGACTGCGGAGGGTTCAAAAGCCCCGACCACGGGTGAACAAAGAGGAAGATGACTGAACAGTTTCCTCTCTAGTTTCCCGCAATGTCCTCAGAAATGTCTCCAAGATCTTCGGTTTCCTCCCACACTCCAAAGACGTACAGGTTTGTAGGTTAATTGGCTTGGTAAAAATTGTCCCTAGTGGGCGTAGGATCGTGTTACTAAGCGGGGATCGCTGGTTGGCGCGGACCCGATGGGCCGAAGGGCCTGTTTCCACACTGTATCTATAAACTAAACTAAACCTCTATAAGATCATCGGGTGTCAGGGGTTATGGGGAGAAGGCAGGAGAATGAGGGCTAGGAGGGAGAGAGGGAGCAGCCATGATTGAATGGTGGAGTAGACTTGATGGGCCGGGGTGGGAGATTGCAACCTTCACGTGTTCCACCCTGTTTTGACGACTCGACGTGCACTAACAAGATCAAATAGAACAAGTTGACCGACAACTTTAGACTGTGCACGCCACACCAAGAAGAAGAAGAAGACAGGAATGGCCTAATTATGCTCCTATCACTCATGAACATTCACCATGTTGGTCCTGCCTGTGTTAAGACTTTCGGAAATGCAACACCTCACACTTCTCTGCATTAAATTCCATCAACCACTCCTCAGCCCACCTGGCCAACAAGATTCCTGCTGTAATGTTTTTTTCACAACCATCTTCACTATATTTTAGTACCATCTGCAAACTTGCTAATCTCGCCTTGTGTAGTAGGTTCTCCTGTCAAAACAGGCCCTTCCCTCGAGTCCCGGCGGCCAGCGTCCTCGTAAATCCTCTCTGCGCCCTTTCCGGCTCGACAGACAGCAGCATCTCTTCGCTGCGATATTGTTACATGGGCGAAACTGACGGGGAGAGAGCTGACGAAATGCGCGTCGTCGGAGGAGGAGGAAGTGCAGACTGACGGGCTGCATGGAATGAAACCGAAGATAGACACAAAATGATCAGCCCGGAGAAGACGGGTCTCGTCCTGAAGCGCCACACCTATATATATATATATATATATATATTCCTCCTCTACAGAGATACTGTCTGCCCCGCTGAGTTACTTTTGTGTCTATCTAAGGGGAAGCACAAGCAGGCGACGGGGCTTGGAGCACCGTCTTTCACGCCCTCGCCTGCCGGCGAACAGGGAAGTGAAAACTGAAAATGAATTTGCGGGAGAGACCAATGAAAGTTTGCGAAAGACTTCCGCAGTCAGTGATCTGGGTCCCGCCCAGGCGATGGTGTAAATGCAGAGGAAGAAACAAGAAAACAAATCAGCAAGCGGGGGGAAATTTCCAGTCTCCCGGCCCTCTTCTTTTACTTTCGTTCTAATTCTGCAAGTGACAGGAGTGGCGACTTGCGCTTTCCCTTTGGACTGTATTAAAGCCCGGGACTCATTTGGAAGTGGGCACTTGGAGGTAACGAGCCAAAAAAATACGGAATGCATTCAATTTTATTTTGAAAAAAAATCTCTATATATATACGATGATAGCAGAGATAAGAAATGATTGTTGTTCCTTAAAAAAAAACCTGACGGGTCAGCGCCTCTGCAAAAGTAAAAGGAAAAGTGCTTCTAACTTTTGCGCGGATATTTTTTTTTGTCTTGTAGTTTTAGTTTCGTTTTTAGCACAAACACTTACGCAAAACAACTTGCTGTTCATTAATGTGGAACTTGGACGATCGCCGATCACGCAACATGTTTTTTTTTCTCCTCTCTACCCCCCCCCCCCCCCCTCAACAAAATAATGGTGGATTATTTAGGGAGTTTAGAGGATTAAAAATGAGACAACAAGGTATCGCCCGTAACTAAACTGGTAGAGCCGGGTTAGTGTGATATAGAACAAGAGTTGAAGGTTGTACGGTTGAAATATATATTTGTGTGTGTACATATATATATATATACATATATATGAAGTATGTGGATTGAAACATGGAGGGGCGATGACATTTTCGGGTTTATTGCGTCTCAGTTTGTGCACAGACACTACATAGAATATTGATAATGATAAGATTATAAATGGGGCCGTATTAAACGACCAGAGAGTGAAGTATGTAAAGATGTTTTACATTGCACTAGAGTTGCGTCAAGATATATTTATAGGACTACATTCTCTTAAACCTGATGTAAATCTAGAAATAGATTCTGCATATAAGGTGCGTAGATCGATTAGCATTGCAGCAACAACAAAAAAAGGTGGGGTGCAGCAGCAATTTATTTTTTGGGGGGGATTTTAACTTTTTATTTGGGTTGAATCAGGTTTTTTTTTAGTGAATTTACTTCCGCCTTCTGTAAGAGATGTGGGCGGGCTTTGGGCCAGGCCGCCAGCCAATGGGGGTGCCGGGATCTGTGATTGGCGATGTGGGTAGCCAATGGGGCGGCAGGGATTGGGTGCCTGGCGCCTCCTGTAGCCCATGGTCAGGGGGCGGGTTTCGTTACATAATTCCCAGAATTATATCTTTGCTGCAAAAAAAACATGTCAATGTTGTCAAGAGGGCTCGCTTAGGGAAATGCCGACATGCAGGAATCTGATTTCGTTTTTATCAATCAAATTTTAAGTGCGAAAAAAAAAATGTTTAATTGGATCATCTTGTTCAGAGTGCAGCTTGTTTGTAAGTGTTGAGATCTCCACGCCAGAAAGAAAAATGCAAACATCGAACAAAAGTGCAACACAGTGTGTAGGAAGGAACTGCAGGTGCTGGTTTACACCGAAGACAGACACAGAGTGCTGGAGTAACTCAGCGGGTCAGGCAGCATCTCTGGAGAGAAGGGATGGGGTCCAGATTCAGGGACAGTTTCTTCCCAGCTGTTATAGACAATAGGTGCAGGAGTAGGCCATTCGGCCCTTCGAGCCAGCGCCGCCATTCAATGTGATCATGGCTGATCATCCCCTATCAGTACCCTGTTCCTGCCTTAGTTTAGTTTTTGGTTTAGAGATACAGCGCGGAAATAGGCTCTTTGGCCCACCGAGTCCGCATCGACCAGCGATCCCCTTTACACTAACTAGTTCAATCCTACACACGAGGGACAATTTACAAAAGTCGTTTAACCGACAAATCTGTACGTCGTTGGAGTGCGGCTGGAAACCGGAGCACCCGGGGAAAACCCACGGGGAGAACGTACAAACTCTGTGCAGACAGCACCCGTAGTCAGGATAGAACCCGGGTCTCTGGCGCTGTGAGGCAGCAACTCTACCGCTGCTCTCCACCGTGCCACCCCGTTTTATTTTGCAAACTTACGTAGGCTTCCACACTGTCCAGTATACCACTGATTTAGGAGTCAGCTGCAAAATTACAGACAATTTTAACTACATTGTCACCCAATTTGTTAATACAGCATCAATAATAGACAATGATTACTTTTATGTGGATTCTAAAGTTCTGAAAAGGTTCTTTTAAAAAAAAAAAAAAAATTTAAATAATATTTTTATTAGAAGTCCTTAGGCCAACCGACCCGTGATCCCCGCACACCATCCTACACACACTAGAGACAATGTACACAGCCACCAAGGCAATTAACCTACAAACCTGTATGTCATTGAAAGTGGGCATGCAGGTGCAGCAGGCAGTGAAGAAAGCGAATGGTATGTTAGCAGTCATAGCAAAAGGATTTGAGTATAGGAACAGGGAGATTCTACAGCAGTTGTACAGGGTCTTGGTGAGACCACACCTGGAGTATTGCATACAGTTTTGGTCTCCTAATCTGAGGAAAGACATTCTTGCCATAGAGGGAGTATAGAGAAGGTTCACCAGACTGATTCCTGGGATGGCAGGACTTTCATATGAAGAAAGACTGGATAGACTCGGCTTGTACTCGCTAGAATTTAGAAGATTAGGAACTTAGAAAATTCTTAAGGGGTTGGTCAGGCTAGATGCAGGAAGATTGTTCCTGATGTTGGGGAAGTCTAGAACAAGGGATCACAGTTTAAGGGTAAGGGGAAAGTCTTTTAGGACCGAGATGAGAAAAACATTTTTCACACAGAGAGTGGTGAATCGGTGGAATTCTCTGCCACAGAAGGTAGTTGAGGCCAGTTCATTGGCTATATTTAAGAGGGAGTTAGATGTGACCCTTGTGGCTAAAGGGATCAGGGGGTATGGAGAGAAGGCAGGTACAGGATACTGAGTTGGATGATCAGCCATGATCATATTGAATGGCGGTGCAGGCTCGAAGGGCTGAATGGCCTACTCCTGCACCTATTTTCTATGTTTCTATGTCTTTGGAGAGTGGGAGGAAACCAAAGGTCTCGGAGAAAACCTACGCGGCCACAGGGAGAACGTACAAACTCTGTCCAGACAGCATCCATAGTCAGGATTGCACACTGGTCTCTGGCGCTGTAAGGCAGCAACTCTAACGCTGCGCCACCGTGCCACCCTTTTCTTGTATATGAATGTACCTATCCAAAAGCCTCACAAATGCCACTATCATATCTGCCTCCACCACCACCCCTGGCAGCGCGTTCCAGGCACCCACCACCCTCTGTGTAAAACATTAACCCCACATACTTTCAAAAGAGAACTAGATAGGGCTCTTGAAGATAGCGGAGTCCAGGGATATGGCGAGAAGGCAGGAACGGGGTACTGATTGTGGATGATCAGCCATGATCACATTGAATGGCGGTCGGTGCTGGCTCAATGGCCTACTCCTGCACCTATTGTCTATTGACATTCCTCACAGCAAGCACAGCTCATGAAAACGGTAACTTCTTGATTAGTGCGGGTGTCAGGTGTTACGGGGAGAATGCAGGAAAATGGGGTTAGGAGGGAGAGATAGACCAGCCATGATTGAATGGCGGGGTGGACTCAATGGGCCGAATGGCCTAATTCTACTCCTATCACTTATGACCTTCTGAATTTATGATCACACATCTCCTTTCAACTTTGCCCATCTCACCTTAAAGCCCTGCTCTCGAGTCTTTGACATTTCCACCCTGGGGTAGAAAGGTTCTGATTTCTTCTATTTGAAGAGAAATCTTGCTCTGTATTAACCACACCCTCTGTGTAAAAAATCTTGCCCCGCACACATCCGTTAAACTTTCCCCTTCTCACCTTATAAACCATGCTCTCCAGTGTCGGGCATTTCCACCCTGGGGGAAAAAAAGATTTCAGATGCTGCCTCTGTCCGAACTGACACCAAGTCATGTTCAACCCTAATCTCCCAAACCTCACACCGGCTCCAAGTTTAACAATCCTTTGTATACAATCCACGCCTGCTTTCCTCGGGGAATGCAAATGCCAACCGCTCCTCCGAAAAGCCAAGTTCTGGAGCCTCTTCCTGAACTACGGAGTCTCTTTCCGAATTTAAGACCTCATTCTTAATGGAGGAGGGGGCCGTCGAGAGAAACTGTCGGGGGCCGCAGAGAATGAGGCGGGGACCAGGCGGGTGTGGAGGGGTGTTTGTTGCAAGGTGTGGGGATAGGCAGTAGATAGGACTGTTCAGTGAACATTTGTAGCTTTGTCGGTGTCAGATATATGGCGACTCTTGTGCAGTAGGTGAGGTCTGCTGTACGATGTTACCTGGTTGGATGCCATATAAAGCATTTCACTGCACCTAGATACATTCATGTATCATTGAATCTTTAACACCTAGCTTGTTCTTGAATGTCTCTAGGTCACATTCAGCTTGATAACACACCTATGAAGCACTGTGTTCACACTGCTATTTAAATACCAGATCATATTGGTAGACAAAAATGCTGGAGAAACTCAGCGGGTGAGGCAGCATCTATGGTCCGAATTAATAGGTGACGTTTCAGGTCGAGACCCTTCATCAGACTGATGTGGGGGTTGGGGGGAGCGGGAAGAAGAAAGGGAGAGTTGGAGACAGTGGGCTGTGGGAGAGCTGCGAAGGGGAGGGGAAGGAGGGAGGAAGGACTACCTGAAATTGGAGAAATCAATGTTCATACCGCTGGGGTGTAAACTGCCCAAGCGGAATATGAGACGCTGCTCCTCCAATTTACGGTGGGACTCAATCTGGCCATGGAGGAGGCCCAGGACAGAAAGGTCGGATTGGGAATGTGAGGGGGAGTTGAAGTGCTGGGTCGGTCAACCAGGAGATCAGGTTGGTTAGTGTGAACTGAGGGGAGGTGTTGGGCGAAGTGATCGCCAAACATGCTTGGTCTCACCGATGTAGAGCAGCTGACACCGAGAGCAGCGAATGCAATAGATGAGGTTGCATTGAGATCATATTGGTGTCGTATTCAATAATTTTACCCTCAATGGTTAATATATTGGCTCACCTCCTAGATTCCAGTATTACATGTGCAATGTTTTGTGATTTTATTGGTTCACACCTTTTCCTCACGGGGGAAATTTCTAAAGGCCATAGCATTCATCCATAGCCACAGCCATAACATAGCCATAGGCCTGGAAAGAGTGGATGTGGAGAGGATGTTTCCACTAGTGGCAGAGTCTCGGACCAGAGGTCGTAGCCTCAGAATTAAAGAACATTCCTTTAGGAAGGAGATGAAAAGGAATTTCTTTAGTAAGAGGGTGGTGAATCTGTGGAATTCATTGCCACAGGGACTGTGGAGGCCAGGTCAATGGATAATTTTTAGGCAGTGATAGATAGATTCTTGATTAGTATTGGGTGTCAGAGGTTATGGGGAGAAGGCAGGAGAATGGGGCTGGGAGGAAGAGATGGATCAGCCATAATTGAATGGCGGAGTAGACTTGATGGGCCGAATGGCGAATTCCGCTCCTATTCCCGATTACCTTATGACTTTACTTAAGGTGACAGAGGCAAAGTTTAAAGGAGATTTGCGGGATGTCCAATTTTTATGTGTCAGAGGTAGTGGGTGCCTGGAACGCGCTGCCAGGGGTGGTGGTGGAGGCAGACACGATAGTGGCGTTTAAGAGGCTTTTAGATAGACACAAGGATATGCGGGGAATGGAGTGATATGGATCACGTGCAGGCAGATAAGAATAGTTTAAAGGGCCAGTCCCACTTGCCGATTTTTTCGGCGACTGCCGGCGTCATATCAGGGTCGCCAAAAGATTTTGAACATTTCAAAATCCAGCGGCGACCAAAAATACGTTGCGACACTTGAGGAAACACCGCGCGTCAATACGTCATCACGCCGCGACTTTTTCGGTGACCTGATATGTTGGTCAATGATGCCGGCAGTCGCTGAAAAAATCGCCAAGTGGGGCAGGCCCTTAACTTGGCACCATGTGCAGCACAAGCACTGTGGGACGAAGGGCCTGTTCCTGCACTGTACTGTTCCAAGCTCTGTATTGGAAGATCTGCATTGTGTTTCCTGCAGTTTCTGTTTATATTTCAGGGCTCCAGCTAAGCATTTAAAAAAAAAAAAAAAACACCCTTCAACAGAACATGGCAAACCATATTTAGATAGATGATAGAACAGTATCGTATGTAAGGAATGGAAGGATATGGTTCACATGCAGGCAGTGGAGATCAGTTTAACTTGGCATCTTGCTGAGTTCAGTTTAGTTCAGACTAGAAACATAGAAAATAGGTGCCGGAATAGGCCATTCGGCCCTTCAAGCCTGCACCGCCATTCAATATGATCATGGCTGATCATCCAAATCAATATCCCATACCTGCCTTCTCTCCATACCTCCTGATCCCTTTAGCCACAAGGGCCACATCTAACTCCCTCTTAAATCTAGCCAATGAACTGGCCTCAACTACCTTCTGTGGCAGAGAATTCCACAGATTCACCACTCTCTGTGTAGAAAATGATTTTCTCATCTCAGTCCTAAAAGACTCTTATCCTTAAACTGTGACCTCTTGTTTTGGACTTCCCCAACATCGGGAATAATCTTCCTGCATCTAGCCTGTCCAACCCCTTAAGAATGTTGTAAGTTTCTATAAGATCCCCCCTCAATCTTCTAAATTCTAGCGTGTACAAGCCGAGTCTATCCAGTCTTTCTTCATGGAAAGTCCTGACATCCCAGGAATCAGTCTGGTAAACCTTCTCTGTACTCCCTCTATGGCAAGAATGTCTTTCCTCAGATTAGGAGACCAAAACTGTACGCAATACTCCAGGTGTGGTCTCACCAAGACCCTGTACAACTGCAGTAGAACCTCCCTGCTCTTATACTCAAATCCTTTTGCTATGATGCTAACATACCATTTGCCTACTTTCAATGACTGGTGTACCATGACACCCAGGTCTCCGCTTTTCCTAATCGGCCACCATTCAGATAATAGCCTACTTTCCTGTTTTTGCCACCAAAATGGATAACCTCACATTTATCCACATTATACTACATCTGCCATGCATTTGTGCACTCACCCAGCCTATCCAAGCTCCTCCTTGCAGCCTCCTAGCATCCTACTCACAGCTAACATTGCCCCCCAGCTTCGTGTCATCCGCAAACTTGGAGATGTTGCATTCAATTCCCTCGTCCAAATCATTAATACATATTGTAAATAGCTGGGGTCCCAGCACTGAGCCTTGCGGTACCCCACTAGTCACTGCATGCCATTGTGAAAAGGACCCGTTTACTCCTACTCTTTGCTTCCTGTCTGCCAGCCAGTTCTCTATCCACATCAATACTGAACCCCCAAAACCATGTGCTTTAAGTTTGTATACAAATCTCTTATGTGGGACCTTGTCGAAAGCTTTCTGAAAGTCCAGATATAACACATCCACTGGTTCTCCCTTATCCACTCTACTAGTTACATCCTCGAAAAATTCTATAAGATTCGTCAGACATGATTTACCTTTCATAAATCCATGCTGACTTTGTCCAATGATTTCACCACTTTCCAAATATGCTGCTATCCCATCTTTAATAAACGATTCTAGCAGTTTCCCCACTACCGAAGTTAGACTAACTGGTCTGTAATTCCCCGTTTTCTCTCTCCCTCCCTTTTTAAAAAGTATGGTTACATTAGCTACCCTCCAATCCTCAGGAACTACTCCAGAATCTAAAGAGTTTTGAAAGATTATTACTAATGCATCCACTATTTCTGGGGCTACTTCCTTAAGTACTCTGAGATGCAGCCTCTGGCCCTGGGCGATTTATCGGCCTTTAACCCATTCTATTTACCTAACACCACTTCCCGGCTAACTTGGATTTCACTCAGTTCCTCCATCTCATTTGACCCCCGGTCCCCTGCTATTTCCGGCAGATTATTTATGTCTTTCTTAGTGAAGACAGAACCAAAGTAGTTATTCAATTGGTCTGCCATGTCTTTGTTCCCCATGATTCACCTGTTTCTGACTGCAAGGGATCTACATTTGTTTTAACTAATCTTTTTCTCTTCACATATCTATTAAAACATTTGCAGTCAGTTTTTATGTTCCCTGACAGTTTGTCTTTCCTAATTAAGCCTTTTGTCCTCCTCTGCTGGACTCTGAATTTCTCCCAGTCCTCTGGTAGACTGCTTTTTCTGGCTAATTTGTATGCTTCATCTTTTGTTTTGATACTATCCCTGATTTCCCTTGTTATCCACGGATGCACTACCTTCCCTGATTTAGTCTTTTGCCAAACTGGGATGAACAATTGTTGTAGTTCATCTATGCAGTCTTTAAATGCCTTCCATTGCATATTCACCGTCAACCCTTTAAGAATCAATTGCCAATTTATCTTGGCCAATTCACGTCTCATACCCTCAAAGTTACCTTTCTTTAAGTTCAGGACCCTTGTTTCTGAATTAACAATGTTACTCTCCATCCTAATGAAGAACTCAACCATATTATGGTCACTCTTGCTCAAGGGGCCACGCACAACAAGACTGCTAACTAACCCTTCCTCATTACTCAATACCCAGTCTAGAATTGCCTGCTCTCTCGTTGGTACCTCTACATGTTGGTTTAGAAAACTATCCCACATACATTCCAAGAAATCCTCTTCCTCAGCACCCTTGCCAATTTGATTCACCCAATCTATATGTAGTTTGAAGTCACCCATTATAACTGTTTTACCTTTGTTGCACGCATTTCTAATTTCCTGTTTGATGCCATCCCCAACTCCACTACTACTGTTAGGTAGCCTGTACACAACTCCCACTAGCGCTTTCTGCCCCTTAGTGTTTCGCAACTCTACCCATATCAATTCCACATCCTCCAAGCATAGTCGAAGACGGTCTTCAACATGTCATTTTTTCAAACTCTTCTAAACTCGCCAATTAGGTGCCCCAAATGGGACAGCCCCTTTACTAAGATGGCCACTTCTCGGTGAACAATGCTGCCTGGAAGATCTAGCGGTGGCTAACGAGAAGGCTGCCCACCGTGCAAGAACCTGGCCCAACATTTGAAACATGGATGATGGACACGAAAGAAGAAGAAGTACAAGGCCCTGTTCTTGTGCTGCACCATTCTGCTCTATCTTCTATGATGCTGGCAAATAGCAGTGTTATGAAGAACACAAGTCAAAGTCAATTTCATTCGTCACTTACATCCAGAAGGTGCAATGAAATGAATTTGCCAGCAGCGAAACAATTAAGAAGAACACACAATACACAATAAGATTTAACACAAACACAATAAGATCAAACACGAAGAGACTTAAGTATTTGAATTTCTGGGCAGTCCATATTTAAAAATGCAAATAGCTGCATTTTTAAACTAAGATAAACAATGGCATTTAATGTGTGACTCATTGACATGTCTGTTTTATATTGTTTCAAACTTAAAATTGACAAGATGTTCGGCAGCTGGGAAATTGGAGCGAGATTTTACAAAATAAAGGCAAAAACATTTAAATATTTAGTTTGCCTGCGTCAGTTTTTGGACAAAAGTCAAATTGCTGGAGGAACTCAGTGGCTCAGGCCTCTGATTCGATCTTGAGTACGGGTGCTGTCTGTACAGAGTTTGTAGGTACTCACCGTGACCCGCGTGGGTTTTCTCCGGGTGCTCCGGTTTCTCCCACTTCCAAAGACGTGCAGGGTTGTAGATTAATTGGCTTCTGTAAATTATCTGTGTGTGGGATAGAACGAGTGTGTGCTGCGATCGCTGGTCGGCGCTGACTCGGTGGGCCGAATGGCCTGTTTCCATGAACGATCTCTATAACTAAAACAAGAACCTTTCTCCAGATACTCTTTGGATATTCATATATCATATTCAGATATGAAATATTTTGTGGGTTAATATCATGCCATAGTGATCAGGTCGACACAGACTGATTGGGCCGAAGGGCCTGTTTCCAACATTGCATCTCTGAACAAAAATAAGATGCTGCCTGACCTGCTGAGTTCCTCCAGCACTTTGTGTTTTGTTCAAGATTCCAGCACCTACAGTTGCTTGTGTCATTGTTATTGGACAGTTTCACATACAAGAAAAATCTTGGAAACACTTCAAAAATGTGTCCACACAAAAGCAACATGTCTGTAGAACTACTTTAGAAGTTCTTTAGTCGTGAACAATGTATCTTCAGTGCTGGTGATTCCCTGGATCCTGTCCCATGATCTTAAAACACAGGACGGCATTTCTAATGCTTAACTCATTAGTCCACAAGTTGCAGTTGTTGCTCGCAATACTGGCATTTGTTGTCCATCCTTAGGTTTCTCCGCAGCTTCAGAAGGTCAAAAGTGATAGGAGAAGAATTTGGCCATTCGGCCCATCAAGTCTACTCCGCCATTCAATCATGGCTGATCTATCTTTCCCTCTTAACCCCATTCTCCTGCCTTCTCCCCATAACCCCTGCCACCCATGCTAATCAAGAATCTATCTATCTCTGCCTTAAAAAATATCCATTGACTTGGCCTCCACAGCCTTCTGTGGCAATGAATTCCACAGATTCACCGCCCTCTGGCTAAAAAAATTCCCCCTCCATTCTAATAGTGTCCATTTATTCTGAGGTTATGGAACATGCTATTCCCCCCCCTATTCCCTCCCCACTGCTATCATCTCTTTATATGTCTGCATCAAAACTCTCATTGGCCTCCACTCCGGGTGATCCGGTTTTCTCCCACACTCCAAAGACGTACAGGTTTGTGGGCTTCAATAAAATTGCAAATTGTCCCTAGTGTGTGGGATGGTGCTAGTGTGCTGTTTCACTATTCTGTACGTTTCAATGAGGTTTCCCTCACCCTTCTAAACTCCAGCGAGTACAGGCCCAGTGTCTTTAAATGCTCACCATATGAATGAATGAATGAATTCTCTGCCCCATGGGGCGGTGGAGGCAGGTTCTCTGGATGCTTTCACGAGGGCTCTTAAAAATAGCGGAGTCAGGGGATATGTGGAGAAGACAGGAACGGGGTACTGATTGGGGATGATCAGCCATGATCACATTGAATGGCTGTGCTGGCTCGAAGGGCTGAATGGGCTACTCCTGCACCTATTGTCTATTGAATGAATGAATGAATGCATGAATAAATGAATAATGATGAATGAATGAATGAATTGAAAGAATGAATGAATGAATGCATGAATAAGTTTATTGGCCAAGTATTCACATACAAGGAATTTGCCTTGGTGCTCCACCCGCAAGTGACAACATGACATACAGTGGCAACCAATTATTCCTGGGATCATTCTTGTAAACCTCCTCTGGTTTAGAGGATTCCTGAAAGGCGTTGATACGGTAGTCAGTCAGAACCAGGATGGAAATGTCAAAGACTCGATGGCATTACGACTTTAAGGTGAGAGAGGCAAAGTTTGAAGGAGAAATGAAGGGCAAGTTTTTTTTTTACACAAAGGGCGTTGGGTGCCTGCAATACTCTGCCAGGGGTGGAGGCAGATACGATAGTGGCATTTAGGGGCTTTAGGGGCAGAGAATGGAGGGATGTGGGTCAGAGGCAGGTAGAGGAGATTAGCGACATCATGTTCGGCACAGACATTGTGGGCCGAAGGACCTGTTCCTGGGCTGTACTATTCTAAGCTTGATATTAATTTCCACTGAGCGGATAAAAATAATTTATTTTAGAGTCGTAGAGTGATGCAGTGTGAATGAATGAATGACTGAATGAATGAATTCTCTGCCTCAGAGGGCGGTGGAGGCAGGTTCTCTGGATGCTTTCAAGAAGGCTCTTAAAGAGAGCGGAATTAGGGGATATGGGGAGAACGCAGGAACGGGGTACTGATTGGGGATGATCAGCCATGATCACATTGAATGGCGGTGCTGGCTCGAAGAGCTGAATGGCCTACTCCTGCACCTATTGTCCATTGTCTATTGAACCCGAGGGATAACTTTTTTCTACAAAGGGTGGTGGGTGTATGGAATGAGCTGCCGGAGGAGGTAGTTGATGCAAGTAATATCACAACATTTAAGAAACTTTTAACATTTGGGACTGTTTCCACACTGCATCACTCTACGACTCTAAAATAAATTATTTTTATCCGCTCAGAAAGAAGGAATAAAAGCGCCTGGTACAGTCACCGACTGGCTATGGTTAAAATATGTAGGATGGGACTGCAGATGCTGGTTTACACTGAAGATTGACACAAAATGCTGGAGTAACTCAGCGGGACAGGCAGCATCTCTGGAGAGGGGGAATGGGTGACGTTTCGGGCTGAGACCATTCTTCAGACTGAGAGTCAGGGGGTGAGGGAAACATATAGACATGGAAGGGTGAGGTGTGAAAATGAGCCATCAAAGGGGACGAAAGTCAAGGAAAATGTAGAATGGATCTGAGGGGAAGGAGACAACGAGGCAGACAATCGGTAATATGTAATCAGGAGGGCAGTGAAACTAGTTGGAGAACTGAGAAGGGGGAGGGATGGAGAGAGAGGGAAAGCAAGAGCTAGAGAAGTCAATGTTCATACCGCTGGGGTGTAAACTACCCTAGCGAGATATGAGGTGCTGTTCCTCCAATTTGCGTTGCGCTTCACTCTGACAATGGAGGAGGCCCAGGACAGAAAGGTCAACGTGAGAATGGGAGGGGAAGTTAAAGAGTTTAGGTAGGTTTAGGCGGACTGAGCGGAGGTGTTCAGCGAAACGATCGCCGAGCCTGCGCTTGGTCTCGCCGATATACAGGAGCGGTGGATACAGTAATTCAGTTTGGAACGATGAGAGGGGAACATATAAGATTTCTAAGGGCTTGGACACGCTAAAGGCAGGAAACATGTTCCCGATTTTGGGGGAGTCCAGAACCAGGGGCCACAGTTTAAGAATAAGCGGTAAGCCATTTAGAACAGAGACGAGGAAACACTTTTTCTCACAAAGAGTTGCGAGTCTGTGGAATTCTCTGCCTCAGAGGGCGGTGGAGGCTGGTTCTCTGGATACTTTCAAGAGAGAGCTAGATAGGGCTCTTAAAGATAGTGGAGGCAGGGGATATGGGGAGAAGACAGGAACGGGCTACTGATTGTGGATGATCAGCCATGAATGGCGGTGCTGGCTCGAAGGGCTGAATGGCCTACTCCTGCACCTATTGTCTATTGTCTATTATTGTCTATTGTCTATTATTGTTTGGAAGATTCCAATCCAATCTAATTCCAATGTTCTACTCGTCAATGTGATTCTCCTTAACCTTTACAGCGACTATCCAGGACAGACACGGACCCCTACATTTGACAGGAAGGTCGCCCTTATCCCGTATGTCACCCACTCCAAGTCAGGAACTGTTCGGACTACAGGGTCACGTTTAACTTGCAGGTAAGAAAAGCATCTGTCTCAGATTGACTTGCCATTAACCACCCATTTTTGTGTTGATAAGTGATAGGAGCAGAATTTGGCCACGCGGCCCATCAAGTCTACTCCGCCATTCAACCATGGGTGATCTATCTCTCCCTCCGAACCCCATTCTCCTACTTTCTCTCCATAGCCTCTGACACCCATATGAATCGAGAATCTATCTACCTCTGTCTTAAAAATATCCATTGACTTGGCCTCCACAGCCTTCTGTGGCAATGAATTCCACAGATTCACCACCCTCTGACTAATTTTTAATTTAATTGAATGAGACCTGTATGTGAACATTTAAGCTTTCACATCGTATTTGCGCATGGGGTACAGACGTCTTCCCTCTGCAGTTTCTTCGTCTTCATACTCTCCTCGTGTTTGTTTAGTCGCCAGCGCCTGGCCCGTGCCTTCTTGGGTCGCAGATCCAAAGGCTTGTACTTCTGGCCTTTGTAGAATTTTCCTCCCTTGTAGAAATTCCTCCTCATCTCCTTCCTAAAGGAACGTCCTTTAATTCTGAAGCTGTGTCCTCGAGTCCTAGACTCTCCCACCAGTGGAAACATCCTCTCCACATCCACTTTATCCAAGCCTTTCACTGTTCGGTCCATTTTGATGAGGTTCTCCCCTCATTCTTCTAAACCCCAGGCCCAGTGCCGTCAAACGCTCTTCATAGGTTAACCCACTCATTCCTGGGATCATTCTCGTAAACCTCCTCTGGACCCTCTCCGGCGTCAGTATATCCTTCCTATGATTGGGGGGAAAAATTGCTCACAATATTACAAATGCGGCCTGACAAGCGCCTTATTGAGCTCCGCTTCACATCCCTGTTTTTGTATTCTAGTCCTCTTGGAATATTTTGGGGGAGATGTTTCGGAATGTGGAGCGCGTACGGTTTGCAGATGTGAATCGGATTAATATATTGAGCCAGACAAGGAGTGGAGTTGCCACAAGGTATTTGTTGGAAATGAACTTCAACAGAGCATGGTTGTGGGCATAGAATAGTGAAACGCTTGGATGGAGCGGACGTGGAGAGGATGTTCCCACAAGTGCGAGAGTCTAGGACAGGGGTGGGCAACCTTGTTCTGCAATAGGGGCCGGGACGCATGTCTGTGAGGGGATGGCGGGCCACATCTATCACGTGTACACATGGATCCCGCCCCCACCCCGCCCCGGATGGCAGGCATCAAATCACGTGTTCACATAGATCACGGCCCTTCGAGGACGCCACCCGGAACGGAGCACTGCCCCTAGTTATGGGCGCTCACCAACATGGCGCACCTATGGACCATTGCCTTGGCAGTGACTCAAATACTCACACTCACTCGTCCCCGGCCTATTGACAACCCCGATCCCGACAGTGAAGCCCAGACACAGAAGGTGCGTGGCCGTGCCCGCGGCTTTGCGCAGGTACAGCCAGACCTCGGCGCTCGGCGGCTCCGACACTGCGGCCGTCAGCGCAGGCCCCCCTTGTGTCACCGCGCCTGGGCACCGCGGCCTCGGGCCCGGGTTTGTACTGGAGATGACGGGAGTCTGCGGGCCGGATGATGTCGGGTTACGGGCCGCATCCGGCCCGAGGGCCGTAGGTTGCCGATCCCCTGGTCCAGGACCAGAGATCGCAGCCTCAGAATAAAAGGATGTTCTTTTAGGAAAGAGGCAAGGAGGGATTTCTAGAGTTTATGAGTTTGGTTATTGTCACGTGTACTGAGGTACAGTGAAAAGCTTTTGTTGTGTGCTAACCAGTCAACTGAAAGACAATGCATGATTACAATCGATCCATTTACAGTGTACAGATACATGAAAAAGGGAATAACGTGAATGATGTTCAGAGCAAGATAAAGTCCAATCAAGGATAGTCCGAGGGTCTCCAATGAGGTAGATAGATAGCAGCTCAGGACTGCTCTCTGGTTGTTGATAGGATGGTTCAGTTGCCTGATATCAGCTGGGAAGAAACTGTCCCTAAAGGGCCTGTCCCACTTACGCGACATTTTAGCCGACTGCCGGCACCCGTCATAGGTCGTTGCAGGTCGCCGAAAATGTTCAACATGTTGAAAACCCAGCGACGACCAGAACAAGGTACCACTCTTTGGGCGACTGCTCACGACCATACAGGCTTCACCCCGCGACATGTCGCCTGTATGGTCGTGCGTCGTCTCCTCAGTCGCCCAAAGAGTCGTAGCATCTTTCTGGTCACCGCTGGATGTTCAACATGTTGAAAAATTTCAGCGACCTGCAACGACCTTTGAAGGGTGACAGCAGTCACCGAAAAAGTTGCGTAAGTGGGACAGGCCCATGAATCTGTACAGGAGGTGTGCTTTTTTACACTTCATTTTATTTTGCAATAGGCCTGAATATTTCATTTGTTTTTTGTTACAAAGTGGTAATAGAGGAGATTAAACCAATTTCCTGTTTTAATATCATCACCATGGCATTAAATAAACACACAGACCTGTTTCCACGATAAGATTCAAAACTAAATATAAGGTGTAGTCTGTTTGACCTATATTAATAGGTGCAATATAAGGGAGTGGAGCCAGAATTGAATGCTATTCTAAAACTCACCTGGTTCAGGGTGTTTGAACAGCGAAAACCTAACGACGTTGTCTTTTGTTGGAAAAGTGGCTGTTAAAAGAACCTGGTTCTGCTGCTGTTTGATTTCCATCATAGCAATGTTTTTTAGTTTAGTATAGAGATGCAGGTGGCGCAGCGGTAGAGTTGCTGCCTTACAGCAAATGCAGCACCGGAGACCCGGGTTCAATCCCGACTACGGGTGCTGTCTGTGCAGCGTTTGCACGTTCTCCCCGTGCAAACGCTGTCTGTAATCGTGACCTGCCTGGGTTTTCTCCGAGATAACCATATAATATAACCATATAACAATTACAGCACGGAAACAGGCCATCTCGACCCTTCTAGTCCGTGCCGAATACATAATCTCCCCTAGTCCCATATACCTGCACTCCGACCATAACCCTCCATTCCCTTCCCATCCATATAACTATCCAATTTATTTTTAAATGATAAAAACGAACCTGCCTCCACCACCTTCACTGAAAGCTCATTCCACACAGCTACCACTCTCGGAGTAAAGAAGTTCCCCCTCATGTTACCCCTAAACTTCAGTCCCTTAATTCTCAAGTCATGTCCCCTTGTTTGAATCTTCCCTACTCTCAGTGGGAAAAGCTTTCCCACGTCAACTCTGTCTATCCCTCTCATCGTTTAAAAAACCTCTATCAAGTCCCCCCTTAACCTTCTGCGCTCCAAAGAATAAAGCCCTAACTTGTTCAACCTTTCTCTGTAACTTAGTTGCTGAAACCCAGGCAACATTCTAGTAAATCTCCTCTGTACTCTCTCTATTCTTGTACTCTGTACTCTTATTCTGTACTCTCTGATCTTCGGTTTCCTCCCACACTCCAAAGACGCACAGGTTTGTAGGTTAATGTAGGCTTGGAAAATGTATAAATTGTCCCTAGTGGGTGTTGGATAGTGTTAATGTGCGGGGATCGCAGGTCAGCGCGGACCAGGTGGGCCGAAGGGCCTGTTTCCGCTCTGTATCTCTAAACAAAAGTAAATTAGACTATAGCACGGAAACAGGCCCTTCAACCCACCGAGTCCACGCCGACCAGGCCTGCCAGATCACAAAGCCAAGTCGCCGGACATTGCGTGCGACGTCGCGCGGCCCGGGCCAAAACTCCTCAGCAGGCCCGCCGGCTGGACTTTGTGTTCTGCTGCACGCAAAGCCCGGCACCGCATCCAACTCATGAACCATGAGAAGGAGAGGTGGTGGCGTTGGCGGTAAGCGAAGGTCCGAAGGTCGGACAGCTGGCCGGGCTGCCGACCGACGGGGCCACAGGCGAGGCGCTGTTGCTGCTGCACTCCATGGGCTGCACTACGTCGGGACGGGTGAGGCGGGGCCGGATCGACCCGAGTCCCCTCGACCCAGTCAAATACGGGACAAGGGCGGTCCTGTACGGGACAAACCAATGTAGCCCAATATACGGGATGTCCCGGCTAATACGGGACAGTTGGTAATCCTAGAGGAAATGGACAGGCGATGTTTCGAGACGGGACCCTTCTTCACACCGATTACCATTGACATTTTGCTGTCAGTCTGAAGAAGGGTCCCGACCCGAAACGTCGCATATTCCCCCAAGATCCAGGTTCGACCCTGAGCTCTGTTGCTGTCTTTGTGGAGTTTGCACGTTTTCCCCGTCGGGCGGCACGTTGGTGCAGTGGTAGAGTTGCTGCCTCACAGCGCCAGAGACCTGGGTTCCATCCTGACTACTGGTGCTGTCTGTAAGGAGTTTGCACGTTCTCCCTGTGACCGTTGGGGTTTTCTCCGGGTGCTCCAGTTTCCTCCCACACTCCAAAGCGGTACTGGTTTGTAGACTAATTGCCCCCTTGCAAATTGTCCCTAGTGTGTAGGGAGTAGATGACATCGGACTAGTTTGAATGGACGATCAATGTTGGGCACAGACTCACTGGACCTAGTGGAAGGGCCTATTTCCACGCTGTGTCTGCAAACCAAACATTCCCTCCACAGATGCCGCCTAACCCACCGAGTTCCTCCTGCATTTAGTTTTCTGCTCCACAGTTAATTCTTGGCAGTGCATGGCCGAGGTAAATGTTCCAGATAGTCAAGGTGAATGACGTACATCTGCAACAATGTTCAAGGTTTCATCACTTGCTGAGGTTAGGAGGGAAAGATGGATCAACCATGATTGAATGGCGGAGTGGGCTTGTGGGCCGAATGGCCTAATTCTGCTCCTATCACTTACGAACTAATGAATTTATGAACTTTGTATCTCCAGAGATCAGAATCTCTTTCCTCATTTGTGAAAGCAATCCCCATTCTACCTGCAACACAGGAAGTACAAGTGACTTTTAACTACAGTCTACCATTGTGCACCTGGAAATTGTTTCCTCTCTTCTGTTCACCCAGATGTGGCCTTTGGCTGTTAGTGAATGAGAAATTAATTCCAATGGTATTTGGCAAGAACCCTATTTTATTTGATGAGCCTGTTGCCGCATATCACATGCAGTCCCAGGACACCACACTTGAGTTTTGTCATTTTAAAATTTAATCTTGTTGCACAGTTTTTTTAAATGAAATAAAAATTCCTATTTAGTTTCGTTCAGAGATGCATCACGTAGACAGGCCCACCGAGTCCTCGCCGACCAGCATTCCCTGTACACTAGCACTATCCTACACACACTACGGACAATTTACAGTTTTACCAATGTCAATTAACGTACAAACCAGCACGTCTTTGGAATGTGGGAGGAAACCGGAGCACCAGGAGAAAACCCACTTGGTCACGTACGAAGTTCGTCTTTTTCGTCGAGTGATCTATCTTGCTTGCTATAGGATCTTTGGTGAGGTAGATGGGATATGTTGGTTGGTTGGTGTGGGCGTTGGGCTGAAGGGCCTGTTTCCACGCTGTATTACTAATAGTGAAAGTGAGAGGTTGCTGAAGTTGATTTTGTTCCCGTTTATTCCAGGTGGCGATGCCTGTGGAGCGAATGCGAATGCGCCCGTGGCTAGAAGAGCAAATAAACTCGAATATAATACCTGGTTTGAAATGGCTAAACAAGGTAAGGTCACTGTTAGAGCCGAAAGCTACAGGGTGAATGGATGATATCATAAATTCAGAAGTAGTCGGATCAGAATTGGGGCCATTCAGTCCATAGCGTCTATTCCAACATTCAATCATGGCTGATCTATCTCTCCCTCTCAATCCAATTCTCCTGCCTGCTCCCCATAACCCCTGACATCCGTACTAATCAAGAATCTATCTATATCCATTGTCTTGGCTTCTACGAAAGATCCTATAGCGGAGCAAGATAGACCACTCCTGCTAAATGCAATGGGCTGACGTGTAGTACGCAACGGAACGGAACGTGGGCCTTTTTTCATCCATTTCCGTAACCGGACCCGACCCGACTCGCAGTGTAATCAACATTGCGGGGGAACAGTTTGTGTTAATAAATTAAAATTCTGAAAATGAGGAGAGGATTTTTACCAAATAACTTTTATTTTTACGAGGATGTTTCCGTAACCGGCTTCCGTCTCCGCACTAGTATCCTATGGGATCTTTGGTGTGCAGACCGAAGCCAGTTACGGAAATGGGGCCTTAAATTACCCATGAATCTGCCCATGACCGTACTACGTCTTTTTCGTCAAGTGGACTATCTTGCTCCGCTATAGGATCTTTGGCTTCTACTGTCTTCTGTGGCAAAGAATTCCAAAGATTCATCACCCTCTGACTAAATTAATTTCTCCTCAACTCCTTCCTAGAAGAACGTCCTTTAGAGGCTTCGACCTCTTGTCCGTGACTCTCCCACTAATCAAGAAATATCAGTGGTATTTTCAATGGTTCAATCTTAGTTTATTTTCACTTTTAAGTTTAGTTCATTGTCACTTGTACCGAGTACAGTGAAAAGCTTTTTTGTTGCGCGCTAACCAGTCCGCGGAAAGACTGTACGTGATTACAATCGAGCCGCCCACAGTGTACAGATTCATGATAGAGGGAATAACACTTTGTTAATAAAGTCCGATTAAAGATGGATAAGTGCGATGGTCTCCAATGACTGCGGTTACAGGGAAATTCAAGGATTCATTTAATTGATTTTGGAGTTGAAACTGCTTCTGGAAGCATGGGCTAGAATGGCAAGATAAAAATAATTCAAATCACACAGTGACTAAGATCTTACACTGATCACTGAAATGCCAGAATGAGGAATTGCATTGTTTTAGGTTTTATATTTAGGATTATTATTGTGATGTGTACCGAATTTCTTAGGCCCCCCTTCGGTCATGGCTGACCATGGGTGTCTCCAGGGTGCTATTCCCTATATGGAGGACGCCTGTGCGTGACTTTGTTTAACGTGGGGAGACTGGTGCACAGACAGCCACCCCACGGTCCTTGACAGATCTGGGTCAGGATCCAGTGGCATGGAGTCCAAGACGACCGGAGACCCTTTTCTGCTGCAGCCTTCATCCGCCTTCCCAGCCGTTGTGACGCTCCACTAAGGTCAGCCATCGTTCCTCCGCCTGTTCCACTGTTGAGGTCTTGGTTGGATTGCTCTTTGTCAGAGACCTCCCCCTCGACCTTACTGCCATGGGTGGCCCTACCAGGAGCATAGCTCCAGACGGCATCGCTCTCAGGATCTCAGGTCCACACAAGCTTCTCCACCACGACAAGGTGACAATCCACAGAGAAGATCGGCCAAATATAGATGAATATAATCAAGCTGTCCACAGTGTCCAGGTGCAGGGTATGGTATACCTCTGCTGCTTTGGTAGCACACAACAAAACAGCTTTCCCGAGCACCTCGCCTCACCCTGGTCAAATCCTATTCTACCCTCTTTCACCAGGCAATGGGAGATGTGTTTTGAGACATCCTGAAGCGGTTATGAGAGATGCTATATAAATAGATGTCCGTGATACAATGTCCGTGCTGATCATGATGCCAAGTTAAACTAATCTCAATAGGACATAAAAAGCATAGAGAACATGGATAGGTGATGTTTCACTGAGTGCTGGAGTAACTCAGCGGGTCAGGCAGCATCTGTGGAGAACATGGATAGGTGACGTTTCACAGAGTGCTGGAGTAACTCAGCTGGTCAGGCAGCATCACTGGAGAACATGGATAGGTGACGGGGTGATGTTTCGGGCCAGGTGCTGTCTGTGTGGAGTACGCACGTTCTGCCTGTGGCATCTCCAGGTGCTCCGGGCCGGCAGATGGTTGGAACAAAGGCCAGAGATAAGTGCGGCAGGTGTGCGAGCGGATTGAAGAGTTGCGAATTGTGAAGCCAGAGGAAGGAAGGGTGGGGGGGGGGGGGGGGGGGTGGGGGGGGAGTTGGGGGGGGGGGGGGGGGGGGGGGGGGGGGGGGGGGGGGGGGGGGGGAGTGGGGGGGGGCACGGGGAAGAAGGAGGGGGGGGGGGGGGGGGGGAACGGGAATAGAAGGGGAAAGGACGGTGGTGGAAAAACGGGGGAGGGGGGAGGTGGGGTTGTTAGAGGTTACTCCCCTCTGCCTTCAGGTGAAGGTAAGGCAGCAACTCTAACGCTGCATCACTATGCCAGCGGCCAAAGGTAACGGCAGTTTATCACACGACGTGCGATTCATGTTTTCAATGACGGCATTACTTTCCCAGGAAAAGAGGATTTTCCAGATTCCATGGATGCACGCCGCTCGACACGGGTGGGACGTGGAGAAGGATGCACCGTTATTTAAAAACTGGGCCGTTCACACAGGTAGATGAACAACAGCAGTGAAAAGAAAACTATTCATATACAGTAGAAACAATGAAACAGACACACAGAGTGCTGGAGTAACTCAGCGGGTCTGGCAGCATCTCTTGAGAACATAGACAGGTGACTTTTCAGTTTGAGATCCTTCTTCAAATATTGTGCTACTCTGTAATGGATTGTGAGTCATACATCACAGAAACAGACCCTTTGGCCCATCATGCCCATGCTGACCTAGATGCCCCATCTAAGCTTGACCGCATTGGGTCCATATCCCGCTAAACCTTTCCTATCCATGTAGCTGACCTGGTCTCTTTTAAACTACCTCCTCTGGCATGTTTCCTGCCTCTAGCTTGTCCAAACCCTGAATAATCTTATATGTTTCAATAAGATATCCTCTCATCCTTCTAAATTCCAGAGTGTACAAGCCCAGCCGCTCCATTCTCTCAACATGTGACAGTCCCGCCATCCCGGGAATTAACCTTGTGAACCTTCCTCCCCATTGTCACATTATACCTATGACCTGAAAAGTTACTGGTCCAGTTCCCTTCACAGATGCTGCCTGACCTTTTGAGTTCTTCAAGCAGTTTGATTTTATGGACTAGGCTCCAGCATCTGCAGTCTCTTGTGTGTCTGGTTTTAACAGGTCCATTAAATTAGCAACAGGAGAAATTTGTTTTGCTGTGTTATTGTCACTTATTCTTTTTCAGGCTCATATGTAATACTTATATGTGGTAATCACTGTTGTTAAACATTAGGCACAAAATGCTCAAAAGAGTCGTAATGTTTTTCTGGTGTCCGCTGGATTTTGTGTGGTCGTAGGTGGATGTCCTAATTGGCCTGTCCCACTGTACGAGGTAATTCAAGAGCTCTGCCGAGTTTTTTTAAAAATCACTCGTGGTAAGCACATAGAATGTACGTAGCAGGTACGTTGGAGCTCGGGACGTCTCTTAGCGGCTTGTAACGCTAACGGCAGGTACTCGGGAAACGCGGTAAGCTCGTGAAGACTCATGAAGATTTTTCAACAACATGTTGAAAAATGCCCACGAGAGCCCCGAGTACCTACGAGCGGCCATTACCGTAATTCCCCGAGAGTTCGAATCAGGGGAAACTCGGGAGATCTCTTGAATGACCTCGTACAGTGGGACAGCCCCTTTATGTGTCTCCGTTTGTCGGTAGCTTGCCGTAGCTTGATGTCGACGAGGTGGTAGGTTGTGGTAGACATTGTCATAGGGGGGATCCAGTCGCTACTTTTTCGGCGACCTGCTGCGACTCTGACAGTCGGCAGCTGTCGAAAATAATCGCCTAAGTGGGACAGGCCCTTTAATATGCAGGGATCGCTGGGTGGAAAGGCATGTTTCCTAAACTAAACTAAACTAAACTAAACTAAAGAAAACTCAGCTGGCCAGCCAGTTTACCACTGGGGTGTAAGCTGCCCAAGTGAAATTTGAGGTGCTGTTCCTCCAATTTGCGTTTGGCCTCACAATGACAGCGGCGGAGGCCCAGGATGTTAAAAGTTGTTGTTTTTTTTCAAGATGTTCCCTCATTTGATATCTTTTGTGTGTGTGTGTGCTGACAGGAAAATATCACCATGGAATAGACAAGCCTGATCCCAAGACATGGAAGGCCAATTTCCGTTGCGCGATGAACTCATTACCCGACATCGATGAAGTGAAGGACAAAAGTATAAAGAAGGGGAGCAATGCCTACAGAGTGTACAGGATGCTGCCAGCCACAGAAAAGCCAAACAAGAAAGGTGCTTGAATAAATAAACAAACAGTTTCCAAGATGACAATAGACAATAGGTGCAGGAGTAGGCCATTCGGCCCTTCAAGCCAGCACCGCCATTCGCTGTGATCATGGCTGATCATGCAGAATCAGTACCCCGTTCCTACCTTCTCCCCATATCCCCTGACTCCGCTATCTTTAAGAGCCCTATCTAATTCTCTCTTGAAAGCATCCAGAGAACCAGCCTCCACTGCCCTCTGAGGCAGAGAATTCCACACTCACAACTCTCTGGGTGAAAAAGTGTTTCCTCGTCTCCGTTCTAAATGGCTTACCCATTATTCTTAAACTGTGGCCCCTGTTTCTGAATGGGGTACTGATTGTGGATGATCAGCCATGATCACTTTGAATGACGGTGCTGACTCGAAGGGCCAAATGGCCTACTCCTGCACCTATTGTTTATATCCTCCACACACGAGGGTTAATTTACCAAAGCCAATGAACCTACAGACCTGCACGTCTTTGGGACGTGGGAGGAAACCGGAGCACCCGGAGAAATCCCACGCGGTCAAGGGGAGAACGTGGAAACTCCACACACAGACAGCACCCGTAGTCAGGATGGAACCCGGTCCTTGGCGCTGTGAGACAGCAACTCTACCGCTGCGCCACCGTGCTGCCCTGCAAGATAATGCAATCACAGCACAGAGATATGATTATAAGCTTATTCTTGATATTTCAATGGTTTGTAATTCTCATCTGGGGCAGCACGGTAGCGCAGCTGGTAGAGCCGCTACCTCACAGCGTCAGAGATCCGGGTTCGATCCTGACTCCAGGTGCTGTCTGTGTGTGGAGTTTGTACGTTCTCCCTGTGACCGACCGCGTGGGTTTTCTCCGGGCGCTCCGGTTTCCTCCCAAATTCTACAGAGGCAGGTTTGTCGGTCGATTGGCCTCATTGGAGACCCTCGGACTATATTACAATACAATACAATTGTTTATTTGTCACATTGCACAAAAAGTGCAAGTGAAATGGATATGTCAGCAGCGATACAATGATATAGAGCACGCACAAAAACACAATAAAAATTTAACATAAACATCCACCACAGCATTCATCACTGTGGTGGAAGGCACACAATTTGGCCAGGCCAGCCATTGGACTTGTCAGAATATTATGCTCAACGAAACAGTTATAACATATTGGTTTCTGTAAAATGTCCATAGTGTGTGAGGAGTGGATGCATGTGGAATAATATATAACTGGTGTGAATGGGTGATCAGTGGTCGGTGTGGACTTGGTGGGCTGAAGGGCCTGTTTCAATGCTGCATCTCCAAACTAAACGCAATCTCTGAACTAATCTGGTCTGGATTCTGAAATCAACTACAGCTGCACTGGCACTGTTACCTTGGGCTATAAATAACATATTTTCCACAACTAAACTGGTTAAATGGACCATGAGAAGTCATCATTTGTTGATTAACAAGAGAATAAAATAACGAGCAGTCCCTCCGTCCCACAATGCAATGTTCTCGATGTTGGGGGAGTCCAGAACCAGGGGCCACAGTTTAGGAATAAGGGGTAAGCCATTTAGAACGGAGATGAGGAAAAACTTTTTCAGAGTTGTGAATCTGTGGAATTCTCTGCCTCAGGGGGCAATAGACAATAGGTGCAGGAGTAGGCCACTCGGCCCTTCGAGCCAGCACCGCCATTCAATGTGATCACGGCTGATCATCCCCAATCAGCACCCCGTTCCTGCCTTCACCCCATATTCCCTGGACTCCGCTATCTTTAAGAGCCCTATCTAGCTCTTTCTTGAAAGTATCCAGAGAACCGGCCTCCACCTCCCTCTGAGGCAGAGAATTCCACAGACACAACTCTCAGTGTGAAAAAGTGTTTCCTCATCTCCGTTCTAAATGGCTTACCCCTTATTCTTAAACTATGGCAGTGGAGGCCAATTCTCTGGTAGCTTTCACACGAGAGTTAGATAGAGCTCTTGAAGATAGCGGAGTCAGGGGATATGGGGGGAAGGCAGAGAATTCCACAGACTCACAACTCTGTGTGAAAAATTGTAATCATGTAATGTCTTTCCAGGGTCTTTGACATTTCCACCCTGGGGGAAAAGGTTGTGACTGTCTACCCTTTCTGCACCTCTCCTCATTTTATAAACTTCTATCAGGTCTCCCCTCACAATCCTCCACTCCAGCAAAAACAAGTTTTAGTCCAAAGACAGACACCAGATGCTGGCGTAACTCGGCGGGACAGGCAGCATCTCTGGAGAGAAGGAATGGGTCGAGACCCTTCGCCAGACTTGTCCAACTTCTTGCTATAGTTGATCCACACAGCATTCTTGTAAAACACTTCTTGTAAAACGTACAAACACCGTCGCTAAAGCCTTCACATCCTTCCTCTAATGGAGCAACCAGAACTGCAGGCAGTACTCCACTGATGCCTTAACCAAAGTCCGAAAAAGCTGCCTCATGACTTCTTGAATCTTATACTCAATGCCATGACCAATGAAGGCAAGCATAACATACGCCTTCGTTACCACTCCATCTACATTAGTTGCCATGTGCAGGACCGGGAGCTAAGGACCGGAACCCCATCCAAGCCTCTGCATATCGATGCTGTTCATTGTCTTGACCTTCACTGGGCTGAAGAATGGTTACAGGGGATGACAGGGCCCTGGGCAGAGCGAGAGGGCAGGAGAATGGGGTTGAGAGGGAGAGATAGATCGACCATGATTACACTTGATGGGCTGAATGGCCTAATTCTGCTCCTATGAACTTTTGGGGGATCACTTCTGTTCTGAAACTTTATTTTTTTTTTTAACTTCACTAAAAAGGAAAGAAAATAAAAGTGGAAAAGGAAGAAGAATGTAAGACAGTCAAGGTGAGTAATATTCACGTTCCATTTCATCTGGCCATTTGACTCCAGATTCACAAATTTATAATTGCAGCCTTCACAATAAGCCGTCCCCACCACAACCCCCCTCATTGCAGTTGCTGCCTCACAGTGCCAGAGACTACGTCAGGATCGAACCTGTCTGTACGGAGTTTGTAGGTTCTTCCCGTGACCTGTGTGGGTTTTTCTCCGGGTACTCCAGTTTCAGATTCAGATTCAGATTCAATTTTAATTGTCATTGTCAGTGTACAGTACAGAGACAACGAAATGCATTTAGCATCTCCCTGGAAGAGCGACATAGCAAATGATTTGAATAAATAATAATAAGTGTCCGGGGGGGGTGGTGATTGGCAGTCACCGAGGTACGTTGTTGAGTAGAGTGACAGCCGCCGGGAAGAACCAGCTGTTCCTCGACCTGCTGGTTCGGCAACGGAGAGACCTGTAGCGCCTCCCGGATGGTAGGAGGGTAAACAATCCATGGTTGGGGTGAGAGCAGTCCTTGGCGATGCTGAGCGCCCTCCGCAGACAACGCTTGCTTTGGACGAACTTTGAAGAATTAAGAAAGTATTTTGTTTTAGTTTAGGGAACAGGCCCTTCGGCCCACTGAGTCCGTGCCGACCAACCATCCCTGCATACTAACACTACCCTACACACACGCGGGTCAATTTACATTTATACCAAGCCAATTAACCTACATATCTGTACGTGTTTGGAATGAGGGAGGAAACCGGAGCGCCCGGAGTAAACCCGCAAAGGTCACGAGGAGAACGTACAAACTCCGTACAGACAGCACCCGCAGTCAGGATCGAAGTTGGATCTCTGGCGCTGTGAGGCAGCAAATCTTCCGCTGCGCCACCGTGCCGCACTCAGTTTGCTGCTGAAGTTAAACAAAATCACTTTTGTCTTTGCAGTGGAAAGCTCCCAAATTTCCGTTTGAAGATAATAAAGTATTGCTAAACAATCACAATCTCTTCACAAAGCCCAATGTCGTGGTGAAAGAGGATACCGAAGTGCACAGCACGGTGGACAACTTTGTAGGTGAGACTCAGATACTCAAGTGCACAAGAAATAGGCTGAATTGATTACGTTCCACTGTCTACTGTTTCCATAAATGTTGACAAAACAAGTCGTACAGTTTTGGTGGTGGGAGGATTGGGTGGTTTATAACAATTCTGGGCCTCTCCCACTTACGCGACTTTTACGCGAACAAGGTACGACTCTTTGGGCGACTACTCACGACCGTACAGGCTTCACCCCGCAACATGGCGCCAGAGTCGTACCTTGTTCTGATCGCCGCATCACCTATCCATGTTCTCCAGTGATGCTGCCTGACCCGCTGAGTTACTCCAGCACTCTGTGAAACGTCACCTATCCATGTTCTCCAGAGATGCTGCCTGACCCGCTGAGTTACTCCAGCACTCTGTGAAACGTCACCTATCCATGTTCTCCACAGATGCTGCCTGACCCGCTGAGTTACTCCAGCACTCTGTGAAACGTCACCTATCCATGTTCTCCACAGATGCTGCCTGACCCGCTGAGTTACTCCGGCACTCTGTGAAACGTCACCTATCCATGTTCTCCAGAGATGCTGCCTGACCCGCTGAGTTACTCCAGCATGATGTGTCCTGCTTTTTTAAAATCAATTATCTGTTGCATTCTAGATTAGTTTAGATAAACTATCGTCAGGTTTAGTTTATTTTATTATTGTCACGTGTACAGTATTAGTGTCACCTTTCCTGTCCATGTACCTGTCCAAATGTCTTTTAATGAAAAAATAATTTGATATGAATTTGATTTATGAATGAAAATTTGATATGGAGATAAACGTTATCCCACAAACAGATAAGAACTAGAAGGTAAATGCAAAGTGCCGGAGTAACTCAGTGGCGCTGTCTGCACGGAGTTTGTACGTTCTCCCAGTGACCGCGTGGGTTTTCTCCGGGTGCTCCGTTTCTTTTAAGGACAGTTTACATTCATACCAAGCCAATTAACCTACAAACCTGTACGTCTACGGAGTGCGGGAGGAGACCGGAGCAGCTGGAGAAAACCCTCACAGGTCCCGGAGGAGCTCCGTACAGACAGCTCCCGTAGACAATTGACAATAGGTGCAGGAGGAGGCCATTTGGCCCTTCGAGCCAGAACCGCCATTCAATGTGATCATGGCTGATCATCCACAATCAGTAGCCCGTTCCTGCCTTCTCCCCATATCCCCTGACTCCGCTATCTTCAAGAGCCCTATCTAGCTCTCTCTTGAAAGTAGTCAGGAACGAGCCGGGGTCTCTGGCTCTGCAAGCGCACTAATGCAGCAAGTCAACCGCTGCGCCACCGTGCCGCCCAATCAGTCTGGTATCTCGCTCGGCATGTGCTGTGACTGTGTTGTATGAGGGTTTTTGCATGTCCGAGCTGACACACTGTGCTTCATTTCAAGAGCTCGGTCACTCTCCGAACCGCTGCATGATGGAAGAAGCCATGATCGTCAGCAACCCGCCAGATATCTGTCAGGTGATAGAAGTGACTACGGAATGCGAGGATGAGCCCGTCAGCACCAGCCACCTCTACCCATTGCAGATCTCGCCAGTGTCCTCCTACGCAGGTCAGTGCCACGCTCACCAAAGCCAATTACCACCACCTACTATCTACCACTTTGGTGACCCTCGGACTATCCTTGATCGCACTTTGTGTTGGTAGGAACTGCAGATGCCGGTTGGCACAAAATGCTGGAGAAACTGGGGAAGAAGGATGAGAGGGGATCTTATTGAAACGTATAAGATTATTGGGATTGGACGCGCTAGGGGCAGGAAACATGTTCCCAATGTTGGGGGAGTCCAGATCCAGGGGCCACAGTTTGAGAATAAGAGGTAGGCCATTTAGAACGGAGTTGAGAAAAAACCTTTTCACCCAGGGAGTTGTGAATCTGTGGAATTCTCTGCCACAGAAGGCAGTGGAGTCCAATTCTCTGGATGCTTTCAAACGAGAGATAGATAGAGCTTTTAAAGGTAGCGGAGTCAAGGGATATGGGGAGACGGCAGGAACGGGATACTGTAATGAGGCACCACCATACCTCCCCAATTTGATATACCTTCACTCAGTCCGCCTGGGCCTACCTGATCTCCCGGTTGCCAAACACTTTAACTCCCCCTCCCATTCCCACACTCACCTTTCTGTCCTGAGCCTCCTCCGCTCTCAGAGTGAGGCCCAGCACAAATTGGATGAACAACACCTCATATTTTGCTTGGGCAGCTTACACCCCAGCGGTATGAACATTGACTTCTCTAACTTCAAGTAACCCTTGCTTTCCCTCTCTCTCCATCCCTCCCCCATCCAATTCATTGTACAGGTGCACAACCTTTTATCCGAAAGCTTTGGGACCAGACACTTTTCGTAATTCGGAATTTTTCGGCTTTCAGAATGGAAGATTTTTAGCGTAGATTTTAATGGCTGGCTCAGTGGTAGAGTGCCCGGCTCATATCCGCAAGGTCGCGAGTTTGCGCCTCGATCCCGGCAGTTACTCGATCGCGAGTTTGAGTCTTCAATGTAGTTTTTTCTTGCAGAATAGGAGAGAATAGGGAGGGTTAGGCTGGGATCATTCTCTGGAAGAGATGATCTTAGTGCGGGAGACAAGTGTAAGAGAGGTGTACTGACTGTGTGGGCAGAACTTTGGAAATGATTGCCCACCATTCTCAAAAGCCGCTGTGTCTCCCTGTCCCTGGGATAGCAGGGGGCGATCAAACAGCACAATACCCCCCTCCCCCTCCAACTCCAGAGGAATCCGCTCCCCGATGGGCCGCTACGGCGACAAGTGGCAGTTCGCCCACAGCCCGAGCTGCGCCACCCTGAGAACAAGACTACCTTGCACACCATCAGCTTCTGCCCCTACGGGGAGCGTGTTCATCTGGAGTTGGAGCGGGGCTGGGCTGGAGTTGCTGATCTGGGATCTCCGTGCTTGCAGTGGGCATGGGGGTCGGTGTCCCGATGAGGGGGCGCAGCTCGGGCTGTGGGCGAACTGCCACTTGTCGCTGTGAGCGGCCCATCGGGGAGCGGCTTCTGGTGGTCCTGACGTCTCTGGCCACCCCCCTGGACAGGAGCTGAGACTGGGAACTGTACCGCCCTTGCAGGTGAGCAGGAGAGTGGGGTTGTTTGCAGTTGCAGAGGGAGGGGGCAAGGGCGGTACAGTTCCCAGTCTCAGCTTCTGTCCAGAGGAGTGGCAGGAGACGTCAGGGGCAATCGGAACCCGCTCCCCGATGGGCCGCTACAGCGACAAGTGGCAGTTCGCCCACAACCCGAGCTGCGCCCCCTCATCCGCAACCCGGGTTCTTCTGTAGTTGGAACGGGGCTGGGCTAGAGTTGCTGCTGGCTGTGAGTCTCCGGGATCTCCGTGCTTGCAGTCGGTGTCCCGTTGGTCCTGACGTCTCCGGCCACCCCCCTGGACAGGAGCTGAGACTGTGAACTGTACCGCCCTAGCCCCCTCCCTCTGCAACTGCAAACAACCCCACTCTCCTGCTCACCTGCTAGGGCGGTACAGTGTAGTTAGTCTCAGCTCCTGTACAGGGGGGTGGCCGGAGACGTCACAGCCCGAGCTGCGCCCCCTCATCCGTAACCCCAAGAACAAGACGTACCTTGCACACCATCAGCTTATGTCCCTGCGGGGAGCGTGTTCCTCTGGAGTTGGAACGGGGCTGGGCTGCTGCTAGCTGTGGGTCTCTGGGATATCCGTGCTTGCAGTGGGCCTGGGGGTCGGTGTCCCGTTGGTCCTGACGTCTCCGGTGACGGCACTGACCTGCTGGCATCGCCGACATGAAGACAGTGCAAAGCCCCCGCCGGTGCAATGGGCGGGGAGCTGGAGAGGGGAGGGAAGGGGTCACACACATGGCCGGGAAGCAGAGGGGTGTAGGTGGGGTGAAACTGAAGGGAGCGACAATCTGCTGCTGCCTGCCCGCTGAGTTAAAAAGTTCCCACGCAAGACTCACGATACACTGTGTATCGTGAGTCTACTGTGGGAACTTTTTAACTCAGCGGGCAGGCAGCAGCAGATTGTCAATTATTAACCCTCCCGCGCAATATACCCTCACCTTCTCTTTTATCAATGGGGATTTAGTTCCCCTTTCTTCGAGGACCGACCGGAGGTTCCGCTGTCACCTCTGCGGGCCGCCCTCGGTGAACGTCTTTAAAGACCTTTCTTCAAGGACCGAAAAAATGTCCGCTATTCGGAGCTTTTCGTTAATTTGGAATTTCGGATAAAAGGTTGTGCACCTGTACTAGTTTCAAAGTCGTCTTGTTCAGTCTTTTATCTGTAACATGTTCTCACCTACACCACAGCTAACAATGGCCTGTGTCCTTTATCATCGCTACTTTCATTCTTTTATGAAAGTATTCTGCATATCTTTCATTCATTTGTTCTGTATCTCACTATAATCACCGTCTATATCTCTTGTTTCCCTTTCCTCTGACTCTCAGTCTGATGAAGGTTCTCGACCTGAAACGTCACCTATCCATGTTCTCCAGGGATGCTGCCTGACCCGCTGAGTTACTCCAGCACTCTGTGAAACGCCACCTAGCCATGTTCTCCACAAATGCTGCCTGACAAAGAACTGTAGATGCTGGTTTACAAAAAGAAATGACACAAAGTGCTGGAGTAACTCAGCGGGTCAGGCAGCATCTCTGGAGAACATGGATGGGTGACGTTTAGGGTCGGGACCCTTCTGCAGACTCGACCCAAAACGTCACCTATCCATGTCCTGCAGAAATGCTGCCTGACACACTGAGTTACTCCAGCACTTTGTGACCTTATCTGTATTAACCAGCATCCGCAGTTCTTTGTTTTCTAATTATTCTAGCATTTGGTGTTGTTTTCTGTAAAGCAGCATCTGCAGTTCCTTGTTTCTACCTGATAATATTACCTACTGACCTAAAATATCAATTGGTACTTCATGTTTAAGAAAGAACGGTAGATGCTGGAAAAATCGAAGGTAGACAAAAATGCTGGAGTAACTCAACGGGCGAGGCAGCATCTGTGGAGCGAAGGAATAGGTGACATTTCGGGTCGAGACCCTTCTTCAGACTGATGTGGGGGTGGGGAGGGCAGGAAGAAGAAAGGAAGAGGTGGAGACAGTGGTCTGTGGGAGAGCAGGGAAGGGGAGGTGAAGGAGGGAGAAAGCAAGGACTATCTGAAATTGGAGAAGTCAATGTTCATACCGCTGGGGTGAAAACTACTCAAGCAAAATATGAGGAGCAGCTTCTCCAATTTGCGGTGGGACTCACTCTGGCCATGGAGGAGGCCCAGGACAGAAAGGTCAGATACGGAATGGGAGGGGGAGTTGAAGTGCTGAGTCACTGGGAGATCAGGTTGGTTATTGCGAACCGAGCGGAGGTGTTGGGCGAAGCGATCGTCAAGCCTGCGCTTGGTCTCACCGATGTAGAGCAGCTGACATCTAGAGCAGCGGATGCAGTAGATGAGGTTGGAGGAGGTGCAGGTGAACCTCTGCCGCACCTGGAACGACTGCTTTGGTCCTTGGATGGAGTCAAGGGGGGGGAGGTAAAGCGACAAGTGTAGCACATGAATCGATGGACAATGAAATTCCTTTTTTGCGTACAGTTCAATAATAATCTTGCTATACTGAGGCACATGGATAATGAGCAGGTCTTGGTAAGATTTGATCTTGGCATCATGTTTTTCGGATGTTATCGGCTGAAGAACTTGGTCCTGCGCTCTGCTGTTCTATGTTCAATGTCCCAACAACTAAATAAAATGGCGGCACGGCGCAGCGGTAGAGTTGCTGCCTCAAAGCATCTGACTACGGGTGCTGTCTGTATGGAGTTTTGTACGTTCTCCCCGTGACCTGCATGGGTTTTCTCTGACAATAGACAATAGGTGCAGGAGTAGGCCATTCGGCCCTTCAAGCCGGCACCGCCATTCAATGTGATCATGGCTGATCATCCACAATCAGTACCCCATTCCTGCCGTCTCCCCATATCCCCTGACTCCGCTATCTTCAAGAGCCCTGTCTAGCTCTCTCTTGAAAGTATCCAGAGAACCTGCCTCCACCGCCCTCTGAGGCAGAGAATTCAACGGACTCACAACTCTGTTTGAAAAAAAGATTCCTCATCTCTGTTCTAAATGGGTTACCCCTTATTCTTAAACTGTGGCCCCTGGTTCTGGGATCGCCCAACATCGGGAACATGTTTCCTGCCTCTAGCATGTCCAAACCCTTAATAATCTGATATGTTTCAATAAGATCCCCTCTCATCCTAAATTCCAGAGTTTACAAGCCCAGCTACTCCATTCTCTCAACATATGACAGTCCCGCAATCCCAGAATTAACCTGGTGAACCTACGCTGCACTCCCTCAATAGCAAGAATTCTGAGATCCTCAGTGTAATCCCACACTCCAAAGACGTACAGGTTTGTAGGTTAATTGGCTTGGTATAAATGTCCGCTGTCCACTAGTGCCATGCAGGGTAATATTCATACCACTGGGTGGTAAGCTGCTCAAGCTAACTATGTTTTGTTTATTGTCACGTGTACCGAGGTACAGAGGAAAGATTGTCTGAATCAACCATCAGAGTTATTGTCAAATAACCATGACGACAACATTAATCTCATTAGTCACCTGCATCTCCTCCTCAAAAATATCTATGTAAGACCAAGTTATAGAAGCAAATCTAGGTCAGTTGGATCATCGTAATTCACTCAAGAAGATCATGACTGGCAATGGTGAAAGGCTTGGATAGAGTGTATATGGAGACGATGTTTCCACTAGTGCGAGAGTCCAGGGCCAGAGGCCACAGCCTCAGAATAAAAGTACGTACCTTTAGAAAGGAGATAAGGAGGAATTTCTTTCGTAAGAGGGTGGTGAGACTGTGGAATTTGAATGGCAGCGGAGGCCATGTCATTGGATAGTTTAAGATCATTATAAGATTATTAAGGGTTTGGACATGCTAGAGGCAGGAAACATGAAGTCTCTGCCTCAGAGGGCGGTGGAGTCCGGCTCCCTGGATACTTTCAAGAGAGAGCTAGATAGGGCCCTTAAACATAGCGGAGTCAGGGGATATGACAGGAACGGGGTACTGATTGGGGATGATCAGCCATGATCACATTGAATTGCGGTGCTGGCTCGAAGGGCCGAATGGCCTACTCCTGTACCTATTGTCTCTTGCCTATTGATAACCGCCCATCAAGCCCAAAGCCAAAGTACTATCTAAACTGATTATACAAACCTTTGCTCAGGATAATAACTAACTCCATATGCAAGCTACCAACAAGCCTGTTTCCACACTTTATCACCCTATGATTATGACTCTAGCAGCACATAAAAACTGATGGTGTTGAAAGCTGCATCATGACCTCTTCTCCCATCTCCAGCTTTTCTCCTCCTCATGGACATTCCTGTCGGCCTTCCACCCAAACCTGTAAACTGGGCCTGACCCCAGCCTTTAACCCTGTCGGGTTTTCACCATTCCTGGTGAATGCAGAGTCTTTTACCCAGAGTAGAGGAATCAAGAACTATAGGACATAGGTTTAAGGTGAAGGGGCAAAGATTTAACAGGAACCTGAGAGGTCATTTTTTTACACGAAGGGTGTGTATGGACTGAGCTGCCGGAGGAGGCAGTTGAGGCAGGAATTATCACAATGCCTAAGAAACATTTAGACAGGTACATGGATAGGACAGGTTTGGGGGGATATGGGACTATGTGTAGATTGGACATGTTGGTCGGTGTGGGCAAGTTGGGTCGAAGGGCCCGTTTCCACGCTGTATGACTATAGCCCTTTTAAATGCTTTAATTGTACCGACCTTAACTACTTCCTCTGTCAGCTTATTCCATTTGCCCACCACTCTTTACGTGAAAAGGTTGCCCCTCGGGTTAGAAACATAGAAACATAGAAAATAGGTGCAGGAGTAGGTCATTTGGCCCTTTAAGCCTGCACCGCCATTCAATATGATCATGGCTGATCATCCAACTCAGTATGGGTTCCTATGGATTCTTAGAGCAGCTTGTAATGGAGCCGACCAGAAAAAAGGCATTTCTGGATTTAGTGTTGTCCAATGAACCAGATATGATAAGACAACTCAAGGTAAAGGGACCGCTTGGAGGTAGTGATCATAATATGATTAGTTTTAATCTGCAATTTGAGGAGCAGAAGGTTAAATCACAGTGATGCAGTTGAACAAAGGGGACTATGAAGACATGAGAGGGGAGCTGGCCAAGGTAGACTGGAAAGGGATCCGAGCAGGAATGACGGTGGAACAGCAATGGCAGGAATTTCTGGGCATAATCTGGAAGACGCAGGATAATTTCATTCCAAAAACGTAGAAAGATTCTAAGGGGAGTAGGAGGCAACCGTGGCTGACAAGAGAAGTTAGGGATGGAATAAAACTAAAAGAAAAGATGTATAACACAGCAAAGAGTAGCCGGAAGCCAGAGGATTGGGAAACTTTCATAAGACAACAGAAGGAAACAAAACTGGCAATACGGGCTGAAAAGATGAAGTACGAAGGGAAGTTGGCCAGCAATGTAAAGAAGGACAGTAAAAGATTCTTTAGATATGTTAAGGGAAAAAAAGTAGCAAAGTCAAATGTGGGTCCCTTGAAGGCAGACACGGGTGAAATTATTATGGGGAACAAGGAAATGGCAGAAGAGTTGAACAGATACTTCGGATCTGTCTTCACCAAGGAAGACACAAACCAGAAGTACTGGAGGACAGAGGATCTAAGGGGGTAGCAGAACTGAAATAAATTTTCATTAGGCGAGAAATAGTACTGGGTAGGATAATGGGACTGATGGATGATAAATTGAATATATTGAAAAGACTAGGCTTGTATTCACTGGAGTTTAGAAGAGTGAGGGGGATCTTATAGAAACATATATAATTATAAAAGGACTGGACAAGCTAGATGCAAGAAAAATGTTCCCAATGTTGGGCGAGTCCAGAACCAAGGACCACAGTTTTAGAATAAAGGGGAGGTCATTTAAGTTTGAGGTGAGAAAAAACGTTTTCACCCAGAGAGTTGTGAATTGGTGGAATTCCCTGCCACAGAGGGCAGTGGAGGCCAAGTCACTGGATGGATTTAAGAGAGAGTTAGATAGAGCTCTAGGGGCTAGTGGAGTCAAGGGATATGGGGAGAAGGCAGTCATGGGTTATTGATTGGGGACGATCAGCCGTGATCACAATGAATGGCGGTGCTGGCTCGAATGGCCGAATGGCCTCCTCCCGCACCTATTTTCTATGTTTCTATGATCTACTGAGTTACTCCAGCATTCTGTGAAACGTCACCTATCCACGTTCCCCAGAGGTGCTGCCTGACCCGCTGAGTTACTCCAGCAATTTGTGTCTATTTTCTATGGAATAGAGGCAAATGTTAGCAGTAGATGTGCTCTGACTGTGAGCAGTTGTTCATAGATTGAAGGTTTTGGCTATTATACACTTTGAACCTAAATCTCAAGAGATCCATGTTATTCTGAAAGGAATAAAATGCTTTTGCGGAGTGGTGCAAGTTGACCCTCCCTTTAAACTAATTCTCACTTTTGTTTGTCCATTAGAAAGTGAAACGGATAGTGTTGCAACTGATGCAGACCATGATGAGGTCAGTAAATAACATCCTGCTTTGAAGTGAAACAAAGGGAGAGGTTTATTTACTTGGGGGATTTACTGATTGGGGGATGATCAGCCATGATCACATTGAATGGCGGTGCTGGCTCGAAGAGCCGAATGGCCTACTCCTGCACCTATTGTCTATTGTCTATTGGGAAGGATTTTTAGCCTTGGCGATACAACATGGAAACAGGCCCTTCGGCCCACCGTGTCCACACCAGCCATCGATCGCCCATTCACACCCACTTTCCCACCCACTCTCTGCACACCAGGGGCAATTCTTACCGAGGGCCAATTAACCTACAAACCTGCACGTCTTTGGAGCGTAGGAGGAAACCGGAGAGCTCGGAGAAAAACCCGCGCAGGTCACGGGGAGAACGTGCAAACTCCGTACAGACAGCACTTGTAATTAGGATGGAACCCGGGTCTCTGGCGCAGTGAGGCAGCAACTCTAACATTGCGCCACCGTGCCTAGTGTCTCAATTGTGATGCTCCGATACATACTGTACATTGCTGTAACACTCGTATTTCGCTTGGGCAGCTGACAACCCAGCGATATGAGTATTGATTTCTCTTGCGTCAAGTAACCCCTTGCTTTTCCCTCTCTCTCCATCTACCCCCTGTCCGAGTTCTCCGACTAATTCCACTGTCCTCCTGATTACAAATTACTGTTTGCACGCCTCGTTGTCACCTTCCCCACAGCCAACAATGAACAATTCTGCATTCCCTTGATCATCGTCAGCTTTGATCTGTTCTTTTCGCACCGTACACATGCCATTTGTACCCCTCCATATCTCTCGTTTCCCTCTCCCCTCCGACTCTCAATCTGAAGAAGGGTCTCGACCCAAAACGTCACCCATTCCTTCTCTCCAGAGATGTTGCATTTTGTGTCTATCTTCGGTGTAAAGCAGCATCTGCAGTTCCTTCCCACGCTGTTGTGGTCACGATCTCAGCGCCATCAACCTCGGGTCGATCAGTAAAAGGACCTGTTCAATTATAAATTTGAAGCTTAAAATAATGTGAGGAATTTTCCTTGTTCTGCATGTTTCAATGAGGTGTCCCCTCATTCTTCTAAACTCCAGCGAGTACAGGCCCGGTGCCGACAAACGCTCATCGTAGTTTAACCCACTCATTCCTTGAGATCATTCTTGTAAATCTCCTCTGGACCCTCTCCAGAGCCAGCACATCCTTCCCAAAATTGCTTACAATATTCCAAATGCGGCCTGACCAGCGCCTTATAGAGCCTCAGCATCACATCCCTGTTTTTTGTATCCAAGCCCTCTTGAAATCAATGCTAGCATTGAGTTTGCTTTCTTTACTACCTGTCCTGATTTGACACCGATTAACTTTTTGGGAATCCTGCACCAGCATTTCCAAGTCCTTTTGCCCCGATTTCTGGATTCTAGCGCCTTTTAGAAAACAATCTACGCCTTTATTTCTGCTACCAAAATGCATGACTCCAGAACCAGGGGCCACAGTCTTAGAATAAAGGGGAGGTCATTTAAGACTTGAGGTGAGAAAAAACGTTTTCACCCAGAGAGTTGTGAATTTATGGAATTCCCTGCGACAGAGGGCAGTGGAGGCCGTTGCTGGATGGATTTAAGAGAGAGTTAGATAGAGCTCTAGGGGCTAGTGGAGTCAAGGGATATGGGGAGAAGGCAGGCCCGGGTTATTGATAGGGGACGATCAGCCATGCTCACAATGAATGGCGGTGCTGGCTCAAAGGGCCGAATGGCCTCCACCTTCACCTATTTTCTATGATTCTGCACTCCATATTCCATCTGCCACTTCTCTGCCCACTCTCCCAACCTGTCCAAGTCCTTCTGCAGAGTCCCTGCTTTCTCCACACTACCTGCCCCTCCACATATTTTCATATCATCCGCAAATCCCCTCGTCCAAATCATTAAGATACAACGTGAAGAGTAGCGGCCCCAGCACCGACCCTTGCGGAACTCCACTAGTCATTGGCAGCCTGCCATAAAAAGCCCCCTTTATTGCCACCCTTTGTCTTCTGCCATCCAGCCAACCTGCTATCCATGCTAGTTTCTGCCCCTTTGATACCGTGGGCCCTCACGTGTGGCACCTTATCAAAGGCTTTCTGAAAATCTAAGCAAACAACATATACTGATTCTCTTTTGTCTGTCCTGCTAATTGCTTCTTCAAAAAGTCTCGCAATGGTGCTAGTGTATGGGGGTTATTGATGGTCGGCATGGACTTGGTTGGCCGAAGAGATTGTATCCATCCTGTGTCTCTAAAGTCTAAGGTCTAAAGAGAGAGTACAATGACAATTAAAATTGAATCTGAATCTGAATCTGCATAACTCTAGTTGCCCTCTCCCCTGACCCTCAGTCTGGAGAAGGGTCTCGACTCAAAACGTCATCTATCCATTTTCTCCAGAAATGCTTAGTTACCCCAGCATATTGTGTCTTATCTGCCAGAGGAGATAGAAGATACATGGATAGGACAGGTTTGGCAGGATGTGGGCCAAATGCGGGCAAGTGGGACTTGCTTAGATGGGACATCTTGGTCTGCAGGGGTAAGTTGGGTCGAATGGTCTTTTTCCGTGCTGGATGGATGACTCTGTGACTCCATAGCTGGCGTCCGGCCCTTCCCCCACACATCAGCTACAGAGATGAACTTCTTCACCTTTTGTTTTAAAAAACAAAAATATTTATTCAAATATTAAAATAGTATTTACAACCCAATAAAACAAAGCAGATCCCACCACCATAAAACAAGACAAAACAATGATACTAAGTAAACTGCTAAGCAACTAAATTGCAATCCTTGTCCAGGATGTATTCAGCCCCTCTCGGTGGCCAGCGGTCCCGGAAATCTCCCAGGGTGCCCGTGGACAGCGCGTAGTCCCTTTCTAGTACCACCCGGGTGTGGACGTGACCCCGGAAAAAGGGCAGGCAGCCGGCTCTTCCGCCTGGTGCCGAGCCTCGCGGATGGCCAGCTTGGCCAGGCCCAGGAGCAACCCTCCAGGTCCAGCACACTTTCAGCCCTGCCAACATCTTCACCTTGGTGGGAGGCGGCATTCAACCACCTTCTTCCCCATTTCCTCAGAATGGACGGGACAGGTTTTGGAGGGATCATGGGCCAGACGTATAGAAACATAGAAACATAGAAATTAGGTGCAGGAGTAGGCCATTCGGCCCTTCGAGCCTGCACCTCCATTCAATATGATCATGGCTGATCATCCAACTCAGTATCCCGTACCTACCTTCTCTCCATACCCCCTGATCCCCTTAGCCACAAGGGCCACATCTAACACCCTCTTAAATATAGCCAATGAATTGGCCTCAACTACCTTCTGTGGCAGAGAGTTCCAGAGATTCACCACTGTCTGTGTGAAAAAAGTTCTTCTCATCTCGGTTTTAAAGGATTTCCCCTTTATCCTTAAGCTGTGACCCCTTGTCCTGGACTTCCCTAACATCGGGAACAATCTTCCTGCATCTAGCCTGTCCAACCCCTTAAGAATTTTGTAAGTTTCTATAAGATCCCCTCTCAATCTTCTAAATTCTAGAGAGTATAAACCAAGTCTATCCAGTCTTTCTTCATTAGACAGTCCTGACATCCCAGGAATCAGTCTGGTGAACCTTCTCTGCACTCCCTCTATGGCAATAATGTCCTTCCCCAGATTTGGAGACCAAAACTGTACGCAATACTCCAGGTGTGGTCTCACCAAGACCCTGTACAACTGCAGTAGAACCTCTCTGCTCCTATACTCAAATCCTTTTGCAATGAAAGCTAACATACCATTCGCTTTCTTTACTGCCTGCTGCACCTGCATGCCTACCTTCAATGACTGGTGTACCATGACACCCAGGTCTCGCTGCATCTCCCCCTTTCCCAATCGGCCACCATTTAGATAATAGTCTGCTTTCCTGTTTTTGCCTGTATGTGGGTGGGTGGGTGGGACTCGTGCGGGCGGGGACACGTCGGGCCGAAGGGCCTGTTTCCACGCTGTGTGACTCCGCCACTGTTATTTCCTCAGATGACTGAGGGCGGCAAGCAAGACCGGACGCACTGGCAACAGAGCCACATCGAGGGGAAGGAGTTTCTCAGCAACGTGGGTGTGAACAGTGTGTACTACACGGCCAGCATGCCCGGCCAGAGTCCCAGCATCCACCTGCTAAGCAACGGGTGTGACGGACCCGCACCTTACACCCCGGCCACCACCTTATCGGTGAAGATCGCCGCCTCGCCTGCCGCACCTTCGCACCATTCTTCCATAAAGCTTCGCATGGCAGAGAGCCGGGCCACGGTTATCGTGAAGGCGTCGGACTTAACCAGAGGCAAGAACTGCTGAAAAACACACACACAGTTTGGTCTGGAGTTTAACGTTACCTTCGTCTGATGAGGATAAAACTGGGCTGCAACTGCACTGTCACCTAACGTGTGAATGGACCTTACGGGGCCGCATAAAAACACAGAATGAAGAGAACTGGGAGCCACTCGACTTCACCTGCCGACTCCAGTTCGTTCATCAAATTCTAACTCAGGACTACAGGTTTATGAACTATTTTATTTCCTTTGAGTTTCCCTGTTGCACTCGTATTTTCTCCCCCTCCCCCCACCCCCCTCCCCCACCCCCGAAAAAAAGCAAAAGAAGAAATTGGCTGGGCAATGCCCACCCCCCCCCCTCCGTATCCGAACAGACAAAATGGGACCAGTATGGGGAGATATAACAGAAATGTGCCTTATAAACCTGGCTGGCCGCAGCAGGAGAAATGTGAACTGCTTGTAAATGTTTTTTTTAAAAATCTTTTTTTAAATGTGAATATGTATGTAGTGCAGGAGAAATGAAACTTTATGGCCTGCTTTTGTTTGTTTGCACCTTAAATCCTAGTCTAGCACTAAACGCAATCATATTAATGGCGATTAAACGCAGAAATTCAGAAATTTTATAAAAAATTATTGTGGTTCAGAGTTCTAATTCTAAGCCTGCTTTTACTGTTCTCTGCTCAAGCTCAGAATTACATTAAACAGCAAGCACATGGAAATTGCCTAGATTTTTTTTTAAATAAGAAAGGATTTAGTCTTTTTCTAAAGCAAGCTTTTTATTTTTTGTTATCACATGTAAAGGGATTATTTTATTCAGGGTAATTGAATGCTGAAGTGAATATAGATCTTTATCTTTTTTACCAAAGTATGTTTGTTGTTTCTGGTCGGCTTTTGTCGGCATAAATATCTGTGGTAAATTGTTGATTTTTTTTTACAAATTTGTAGCAATTACAAAAAGTATCCAATAAAATGTAGCCTCTACATCACTGACTAGAGAAAGTGACTCTTGTCATTATTCTTTGAACTTGATAATACACTGTGGACGGCTCGATTGTAATCACGTATTGTCTTTCCGCTGACTGGTTAGCACGCACCACCTCCAGTTTAAATTCCATTTGGAATATTTTGGAGGACCAAGAAACCAAGAACCAAGAACAAAAAGCTCTTCACTTTGACAACAAACTGAACGGATTGATTAATGTTCCACGATCACATTGGGTTTTTAAACTAGTTCTTGCTTTTTAGGTGTCTGAAGAAGGGTTTCGGCCCGAAAACGTCGCCTATTTCCTTTGCTCCATAGATGCTGCCTCACCCGCTGAGTTTCTCCAACCTTTTTTTTCTACCTTCATGTTTTTTAACCATTTTTTAAACCTTTTGTTCAGATGAGTTTGGTTTACCGAGGTACAGTGAAAAGCTTTTGTTGCTAACCAGTCAGCAGAAAGACAATACATGATTACAATCGAGCCGTTCACAGTGTGCAGATACAGGATAAAGGGAATAACGTTTAGTGCAAGATAAAACCAGTAAAGTCTAATCAAGGATAGTCCGCGGGTCACCAATGAGGTAGATAGTAGGTCAGGACCGCTCTCTGGTTGTGGTAGGATGGTTCAGTTGCCTGATAACAGCTGGGAAGAAACTACCCCTGAATCTGGAGGTGTGCGTTTTGACACTTCTGTGTCTTTTGCCTGATGGGAGAGGAGAGAAGTGACCAGGGTGCAACTGGTCCTTGATTATGCTGCTGGCCTTGCCGAGGCAGCGTGGAACGGAATACTCTATTGCCACACGTGACAAGGCACAGTGAAATTCTTTGCTTGCATACCTAAGGTAGTCAGCGTGAGGTATAAATTGAGTAAATGGAAGGGAGGGTGGTTTGGGGAGGTTGGTTTGACCTGGGAATCTCTGCTGATTGTTATTGTGTTCAAGTGGACCCTGGAGTGGGATCTCCAGCAAAAAACAACATGGGTGATCGGGGAGGTGCCCACCGATCCGAACCCCCCTGTGGCCGAACGGAAGACCCGGTGGATCGCGGGCTTCATGGGGAGCCCACCGCGCTGGTCCCCTGCTCATTAATCCCTCCAGATTCAGGAACAGTTTCTTCCTGGCTGTTCTCAGGCAACTGAATCATCCTACCACGCCAGAGAGCAGTGCTGAACTACTATCTACCTCATAGGAGACCTTCGGCTATCTTTAAACGGACTTTACCGTTACCAAATGTTATTCCCTTTATCGTGTATCTATACGTTGTGGACGGCTCCATTGTAATCATGTGTGGTCTTTCCGCTGACTGGATAGCTCCCAACAAAAATAACTTTTTTTTTACTGTACCTTGATACACCTGTACCTTGATACACCTGTACCATGATACACCTGTACCTTGATACATCTGTACCTTGATACACCTGTACCGTGATACACCTGTACCATGATACATCTGTACCATGATACACCTGTACCGTGATACACCTGTACCATGATACACCTGTACCGTGATACACCTGTACCGTGATACACCTGTACCGTGATACATCTGTACCGTGATACACCTGCACCGTGATACACCTGTACCTTCATACACCTGTACCTTGATACACCTGTACCATGATACACCTGTACCGTGATACACCTGTACCATGATACACCTGTACCGTGATACACCTGTACCGTGATACACCTGTACCTTCACACACCTGTACCTTGATACACCTGTACCGTGATACACCTGTACCTTGATACACCTGTACCTTGATACACCTGTACCGTGATACACCTGTACCTTGATACACCTGTACCTTCACACACCTGTACCGTGATACACCTGTACCGTGATACACCTGTACCTTGATACACCTGTACCGTGATACACCTGTACCTTGATACACCTGTACCTTCATACACCTGTACCTTGATACACCTGTACCATGATACACCTGTACCGTGATACACCTGTACCTTGATACACCTGTACCGTGATACACCTGTACCTTGATACACCTGTACCTTGATACACCTGTACCTTCACACACCTGTACCTTCACACACCTGTACCGTGATACACCTGTACCGTGATACACCTGTACCTTGATACACCTGTACCTTCACACACCTGTACCTTCACACACCTGTACCGTGATACACCTGTACCGTGATACACCTGTACCTTGATACACCTGTACCGTGATACACCTGTACCTTGATACACCTGTACCGTGATACACCTGTACCTTGATACACCTGTACCTTCATACACCTGTACCGTGATACACCTGTACCGTGATACACCTGCACCTTCACACACCTGTACCGTGATACACCTGTACCATGATACACCTGTACCTTGATACACCTGTACCGTGATACACCTGTACCGTGATACACCTGTACCGTGATACACCTGTACCTTGATACACCTGTACCGTGATACACCTGTACCTTGATACACCTGTACCGTGATACACCTGTACCTTGATACACCTGTACCGTGATACACCTGTACCGTGATACACCTGTACCTTGATACACCTGTACCGTGATACACCTGTACCGTGATACACCTGTACCTTGATACACCTGTACCGTGATACACCTGTACCGTGATACACCTGTACCGTGATACACCTGTGGGCACATGAGGGCCAATGACTTACGGTCGCCAAGCCCGCCCATGTGGAGGATCCGCGCCGCTCGCTCCAAGCGGCTGAGCCCAAAGGTGTGGAGAAGCAGCGCCTTGAGGCCTTCATATTTATTGGCCGCTGGTGCCTCGCGCAGGTGAGGCACCAAGCGACCAGCCTGGTCGAGAGCGCCGACCACATAGAAGTAGCGGATGTCATCCGCTATGATCCTGCGGGTGTGGAATTGAGCCTCGGTCTGCCGGAACCACACCTGGGGCTGCGAGGTGCAGTCGACCGGCAGCTGAAGTGCGACCGCGTTTTGTTGGGCCTGGTCGGCGGCAGAACTAGAGTTGAGCGCAGGCGGCGTCCATTATTGCGGTCCAAAATGCCTATGTTGGACCGTCGGGGTCACCAACGAAGCAGGATACGAATTGTCAAGCAAATAATTATTTATTAGTGATACACAGTTCAGCTCCCAAAACCACATTAAGGGACATTACCGTTGCCAACCCTATACATGCCCCAGGGAAACCCCGTGACCCACTCCTCCCGCCAAACCAAGTCACATGACCCAACCCATAGAGCCGAGGGTTCGCACTATGCACGGCTGACCACCAGGGGCCACCACATTGGTATAAATGTAAACAAATGTCCCTGGATGGTGTTAATGTGCGGGGATCGCTGGTTGGTGCAACTAAGTGGGTTGAAGAGCCTGTTTCTGCGCTGAATATGTATCTCTCTAAACAGCACAGCACTGCAACAGACCCTTTGGCTCAGATTAATTTAGTTTACCGAACATGATGCCAGGATAAACTAAACTCATCTGTCTGAACGGGGTACTGATTGGGGATGATCGGCCATGATCACATTGAATGGTGGTGCTGGCTCGAAGGGCTGAATGGCCTACTCCTGCACCTATTGTCTATTGTTCATGATCCAGATTCCTCAAGGCCATTGGTGAGTCTAATACTGTGTTCATTTATGTTCACCCTGCCATACGAAAAAGACGTCACCAGCTGTAGAGATTGCGGAGAAGTTGTTGTACGAAGATGTTCCCCCGGCTTCGATGGCCTGAGGTTAGGGAGAGGAGGGATTGGGTCAAGCTGGGACTCTATTCCTAATGGCCCTGTCCCACGGTACGAGTTCATTCCAAGAGCTCTCCTGAATTCGCCCTGATTCGATCTTGGAGATTTACGGTAATGGCCGCTTGTCGGTACTCGGGGCTCTCGTGGACATTTTTCAACATGTTGAAAAATCTTCCCGAGTCTTCCCGAGCTTACCCGCCGTTAGCGAATCTTCCAGAGTACCTGCCGTTAGTGTTACGAGCCGCTAAGAGACGTCCCCGAGCTCCGACGTACCCGCTATGTTCATTCTCCGTGCTTACCACGAGTTTGATTTTTTAAAATTTAACTTGGGAGAGCTCTTGGAATGAACTCGTACAGTGGGACAGGGCTTTTAGGGTTAGAGTCCCAGCTTGCCCTAATCCCTCCTCTCCCTAACCTCAGGCCATCGAAGCCTGGGTGTTGAGGGGTGATCTTATAGAGGTGTATAAAAATCACTGGGGGAATTGATAAGATGAATGCACAGAGTCTATTACGTGTGAGTAGGGGAATCAGGAACCAGGGGACACGGATTTAAGATGAGAGGGGAATGATTCAAAAGGAACCTGAGGGGCAACTTTTTCACGTAAAGAGTGGTGGGCACATGGAACAAGCTGACAGAGGAAGTAGTTAAGGTCGGTACAATTACAGCATTTAAAAGGGCTATAGTCATACAGCGTGGAAACGGGCCCTTCTGCCCAACCTGCCCACACCGACCAACATGTCCAATTTACACATAGTCCCATCTGCCTGTGTTTGGCCCATATCCCTCCAAACCTGCCCTATCCATGTACCTGTCTAAATGTTTCTTAGGCATTGTGATAATTCCTGCCAACTACCTCCTCCGGCAGCTCATTCCATTGGTGCTCTGGTTCTTGATTCCCCTACTCTGGGTAAAAGACTCCGCATTCACCCTAACTCTTCCCCTCATGATTTTATATACCTCTATAAGATCACCCACTCAGCCTTCTGTGCTCCATCGATAGAGCCCTATCCTGCCCTGACTCTCAGTCTGAAGAAGAGTCTCGATCCAAAATCTCACCTATTCCTTTTCTCCAGAGATGCTGCCTGACCCGCTGAGTTACTCCAGCACTCTGGGAAACGTCACCTATCCATGTTCTCCAGAGATGCTGCCTGACCCGCTGAGTTACTCCAGCACTCTGTATCTATCTGCAGTGCAATATGGAAACTTGCCAATGCACACCAATCAGCTCAAAGTGCAGAATGCAGTGGTCAGATAAGCAAACATTAACAAATACCTGGAACGCAGCGCATGTATGTGTGGATGATTTGATTGTAGAAGTCATTGACTTCCAAAACCTTGAAGAATAGTGTATTAGAAGGAAGTGCAGATGCTGGAAAATCGAAGATAGACAAAAATGCTGGAGAAATTCAGCGGGTGAGACAGCATCAAAATGGAAACATGCCAATGTTTAATATACATAATGTATATATTTTTAATGAACTCAGCACGGTGGTGCAGCGGTAGAGTTGCTGCCTCACAACGCACAGAGACCCGGGTTCCATCCTGACTACAGGTGCTGTCTGTACGGAGTTTGTACCTTCTCCCCGTGACCTACGTGGGTTTTCTCCGGCTGCTCCGGTTTCCTCCCACACTCCATTGACGTACAGTTTGTAGGCTAATTGGCTTCAGTAAAAAAAATGGAAAAAGTCCCCAGTGTGTGTAGGATAAAAGGTAGGCAAAAATGCTGGAGAAACTCAGCGGGTGAGGCAGCATCTATGGAGCGAAGGAAATAGGCAAAGTTTCGGGTCGAGACCCTTCTTCAGACGTGTAGGATAGAACCTGGTGATCGCTGGTTCTACGTGGACTCGGTGCGCCGAAGAATAGTTTTGTTTTGTTTAGTTTAGTTTATAGTTACAGCGTTGTATCTCTAAACTAAACTCAACTAAACTCCATGGCATATACAATTTGGGTTCCTTTGATGCTTTCGACCGAATGCAAGGATTATTAAAAATAATTCTCTTCTATACAGGTTCATCCGTGAACCTGAAATGGAATGTTTCTCAATGTACTGTTGCCCAAGGCACACAATTAAAGCAATTCTTAGACGTACAATTCACACTCCACCCCGCACCTTATGCATGAATGATCAATAACCACTGCAATCCAGTTATGTTTTTAATGCACCAATTTTAATTTTGACTAGTCTGCTGATTGCATGTTTCGAGGAATAAACTGCTATCACTAATGGCACCTTATTGTGTGTGGGGGACATGTCCCACAGTTTTATTAGCTGTAAAACACTAAAGGCAATGGAGTTGAAAACACTGCAGATAATATTCGCACACAGCTAGCCACGTCAGCAGGTCATAGGCTTAAGTTAAAGGGGGAAAGATTTAATAGGAACCTGAGGGGTAGCATTTTCACACAAAGGGTGGTGGGTGTATGGAGCGAGCTGCCGGAGGAGGTAGTTGAGGCAGGTACTATTGCAACGTTTAAGAAACAATTAAACAGGTGCATGGATAGTTGTTTGAGAAAAAACTTCAGATGCTGGAACTATCGAAGGTAGACAATAAATGCTGGGGAAACTCAGCTGGTGAGGCAGCATCTATGGAGAGAAGGAATAGGCGACGTTTCAGGTCGAGACCCTTCTTCAGACTTCAGGGCAGGTTTGGAGGGATATGGACCAAGCGCAGGCAGGTGGGACTAGTGAAGCTGGAACGTGTTGGCCGGTATGGACAAGTTGGACCGACGCTGTGTCACTCTATGGCTATGACTAAACAGAGATTGTCAGATTCTTGATTAGTACGGGTGTCAGAGTTTATGGGGAGAATGATTGAATGGCGGAGTAGACTTGATGGGCTGAATGGCCTACTTCTGTGCCTGTCACTTATGGACAACCAAATGTCATCGTCGCCACTCAACCCTTAGAACCAGCAATAGACAGACGCAAAGTGCTGGAGTAATTTAGCGGGTGAGGCAGCATCTCTGGAGGAAAAGGATATGACATGCAAAACAGTCTACACAAGTAGACTATACCAGTCCCACCTGCCTGCGATTGGTCCATAACTCTCTAAACCAGTCTTATCCATTCATTGTACCTGTCTAAATGTTTCTTAAACGTTGGGATAGTCCCAGCCTCAGCTACTTCCTCCGGCAGCTCGTTCCATACACCCACCACCCTTTGTGTGGAAAGGTTACCCCTCACGTCCCTATTAAATTTTACTCCCCTCACCTTAAACCTTTGTCCTCTGGTTCTCGATTTCCCCAGCTCTGGGCAAGAGATCCTGTGGTCTATACAATCTATTCCTCTCATGATTTTGTACACCTCTATAAGATCGCCTCTCATCCACCTGTGCTCCAAGGTATGGCTCCAAATGTGCTCCAAAACCCATACACCTCAACAGTTCTGGACTATATAAAATTCTGCACTGACAACGTCACTACCCACAAAGAGATAAAGACCTTCCCTAACCAGAAGCCGTGGATGAGCAGGGGGGTCAGACTCCTGCTGAAGGCTCGTGATGCCGCTTTCAGATCTGGCGACGCTGAGGGATACAGCTCATCCAGGGCCAATCTGAAAAAGGGAATTAGGAATGCTAAACTCAATCACAAACAGCGGATTGAGGAGCATTTCCACAACAACTCTGACCCCAGGTGCATGTGGCAAGGAATCAAATCCATTGCCGATTATCAAAAAGTTAACACCCCCCCCCCAGACAACGCGTCCCTTCCTGACGAGTTAAACCATTTCTATGCTCGCTTTGACCGGGACAACAAAACTCCAGCCACCAAAGTTGCTCCACCCCCGAATGAACAACCCCTCAGTCTCTCCACCTCTGCTGTACAAGATGCACTGAGCAAGGTGAATGAGCACAAAGCTGCCGGCCCCGATGGCATTCCCGGGCGGGTGCTTAGAGCATGTGCTGGACAACTATCCCTGGTCTTCACTGACATTTTCAACCTGTCACTGGCCCAGGGTGTTGTCCCCACTTGCCTCAAGACATCAACCATTGTGCCAGTGCCCAAACAGTCAGCCACAGGGAGTCTCAACGACTTCCGCCCAGTGGCACTCACCCCTGTCATTGCAAAGTGCTTTGAGCAGCTGATCTTGGCTCACCTCAAAGCCTGCCTCCCCCCCACACTGGACCCCCATCAGTTTGCCTACCGGACCAACAGGTCTACAGAGGACGCCATATCGGCGGCCCTCCACTCTGCCCTGACCCACCTGGACCACAACAACTCCTACATCAGGCTGCTGTTCATTGATTTCAGCTCTGCCTTTAATACTGTCATCCCCGCCAGCTTGATCACCAAACTCAGTGGACTTGGCATCTCCACCTCCCTCTGCAATTGGACACTGGATTTCCTCACTAACAGACCACAGTCTGTTAGGGTCAATAACTTCACATCCTCCACTATAACACTGAACACCGGCGTGCCACAGGGCTGTGTGCTCAGCCCTCTCCTCTATTCCCTCTTCACCCATGACTGCATCTCTAAGAATGGCTCCAACGCCATCATTAAATTTGCCGACGACACCACGGTGGTAGGGCTGATCAGTGACACCAACGAGTCAGCCTACAGGGAGGAGGTCCAGCACCTGACAACCTGGTGTGCCAACAATAACCTCGTCCTCAACTCCAAGAAGACGAAGGAAATTATTGTTGACCTCAGGAAGATCAGAAGGGGCAGACATACCCCCATCCATATAAACGGGACTGAGGTGGAGCGTGTCTCCAACTACAAATTCCTTGGGGTACACATCTCGGAGGATCTGTCCTGGTCCCTCAACACCTCCAAGCTGATCAAAAAGGCGCAGCAGCGCCTTTACTTCCTGAGGTCCCCCCAGATCCTGACCAACTTTTACCGCTGTACCATTGAAAGCATCCTGACCACCTGCTTCACGGTATGGTACAGCAGTTGCACCGTAGTGGACAGGAAGGCACTACAACGGGTGGTGAAAACCGCTCAGTACATCATCGGTGCCCCGCTCCCTGCCATGGATGCCCTCCACCGAAAACGGTGTCTGAGACGGGCCGGGAAGATCATCAAAGACCCCTCCCACCCCAACCATGGACTGTTTGCCCTCCTCCCCTCAGGGAGGCGGTACAGGAGCCTCAGGTCTCGTACTAGTAGGATGAGGAACAGCTTCTACAACAATACAATCACATTGCTGAACTCGGAGTCCCGCCGATAGATTTCTCCATTCTCTCCGTCCACATTGTTTGCTTATTCTGTATTTTTATTTCTATATTGCACTATTACTATGGACTGATGCTAAACTGCATTTCGTTGTATCCATACTTGTATCTGTGCAATGACATTAAAGTTGAATTGAATTGAATTGAATTGAATATAGAGACCTTGAACCCTTCCTCAGAATTCCGATTTAAAGCAACAGAGAGCAAGGCTTCATGTTCCCAGGAAACTCCCATGTTACAACCAACAAGCAATCCACATGTACGACCCCCCCTCCAATCTCATACAATCTCCCTCCCATCAGTCTGATGAAGGGTCCCAACCCGAAACGTCTCCCATCCAAATTCTCCAGAGATGCTGCCTGTCCCGCTGAGTTACTCCAGAATTCTGTGTCTATCTTCGGTTTAAACCAGCATCTGCAGTTCCTTCCTACACAGGACAAGGGCTGTGGGAGGTGACGTGTCGGACTGTTGCTGGGTGAAAGTTCAGCCATTTCTATTGTCTATGTTGTCACACTACAAGACCCTGGCATGCTGCAATCACGGGGACTAGAGGGCAGAATAAATCCACTCATGCCGCAATTGCTTTGAATTGATGGCAAACTGTGGTATTCAGGCTCATTCTCTCTCTCGTTTATTTGCGCAGTGTCTTCATTTCACACAGAACTCAAGCACAACAACGCCTCTACTTCCTTAGAAGGCTTAGGACGTTCGGCATGTCCCCAACAACTCTCACCAACTTCTACAGATGCGCCACAGAAAGCATTGTATCGGGATGCATCACAGCTCGGTTTGGGAACAGCTCCATCCAAGCGTCCACATCTCTGAGGATATGACATGGTCATCACACGCCTCAGCACTGGTGAGTAAGGTAAGGCAGCGTCTTTACCACCTCAGGCAATTGAGGAAATTCAGAGTGTCTCCGAGGATCCTCCAGTGCTTCTACGCAGCGGCGGTGGAAAGCAGCTTGTCCGGGAACATTACCATCTGGTTCGGGAATTGCTCTGCCAAGGACAAGAAGGCTATGCAGAGAGTAGTGCGTTCGGCCGAACGCACTATGGGAACTTCACTCACCCCCCTGCAGGAACTATACAACAGGAGGTGCAACTCCAGAGCAAACAAAATCATGAGAGACCTCTTCCACCCCTGCAACGGACTGTTCCAGCCGCTACGGTCAGGCAAACGCCTCCGTTGCCATGCGGTGAGAACGGAGAGGTTGAGAAGGAGTTTCTTCCCAGAGGCAATTCGGACTGTAAACGCCTTTCTCACCAGGGACTAACTCTACAGAACGTTTTTTCCTTTTATTATTTATTATGTAAAAGAATATGTGTGTTATGATTGTGTTTATAATTTGTTTGGTTGTTTTGTTGTTTGTCTTTTGCACAAAAGTCCGCGAGCATTGCCACTTTCATTTCACTGCACATCTCGTATGTGTATGTGACAAATAAACTTGACTTTACTTGACTTGACCGCAGGAAATTGCAGGGAATTGTGGACGCAGCCCAGATCATCACACAAACCAACCTCCCTTCCATTGACTCCATCTACACCTCACGCTGCCTCAGCAAGGCCGGCAGCATAATCAAGGACGAGTCGCACCCTGGCCACTCCCTCTCCCACCCACCCCCCCATATCCCATCAGGCAAAAGGTACAGAAGTGTGAAAACGCACACCTCCAGATTCAGGGACAGTTTCTTCCCAGCTGTTATCAGGCAACTGAACCATTCTACCACAACCAGAGAGTGGTCCTGAAATTTGTATGTTCTCCCCGTGACCATGTGGGTTTTTGCCAGGTTCTCTGGTTTTCTCCCACACTCCAAAGACGTGCATGTTTGCAGGTTAATTTGCTGCGGTAAGAATTGTAAATTGTGCCTGGTCTGTAGGATAGTGTCAACGTATGTGTATCGCTGGTTGACACGGACTTGGTGGGCCGAAGGGCCTGTTTCTGTGCCGTATCTTTAAACTAAACTAAACTAAATTAAAGATAGACCCGAAAAGCTGCAGTAACTCAGCGGGTCAGGCAGCATCTCCGGAGAAAAGGAATAGGTGACATTTTGGCTCAAGACCCTTCTTCAGACTGAGAGTCAGGGGAGAGGGAACCGAGAGATATGAAGAGGTCCATAGAACAAATTAATGAAAGATATCAGTTCAGTTTAGTTTATTGTCACGTGTGCAGGGTGGTTCAGTGAAAAGCTTTTGTTGCGTGCTAACCAGTCAGCGGAAAGACAATACATGATTACAATCGAGCCACCCACAGTGTACATATACACGATAAGGGAATAACGTTTTAGTGCAAGGTAAAGCCAGCAAAGTCCGATCAAAGATAGTCTGAGGGTCCTCGATGAGGTAGATAGTAGTTCAGGATAGTAGATATGTAAAAACTCTGGCTGAAGAGATGTGTGGGAAGGAATTGCAGATGCTGGTTTACACCGAAGATTGAGACAAAATGCTGGAGAAACTCAGTGGGACAGGCGGCATCTTTGGATAGAAGGGTGGCACGGTGGCGCAGCGGTAGAGTCACTGCCTAACAGCGCCAGAGACCCGGGTTCAATCCTGACTATGGCTGCTTGTCTGTACGGAGTTTGTATGTTCTCCCCGTGACCTGCGTGGGTTTTCTCTGAGATAGAAACATAGAAACATAGAAAATAGGTGCAGGAGTAGGCCATTCAGCCCTTCGAGCCTGCAACGCCATTCAATGTGATCATGGCTGATCATCCAACTCAGTATCCCGTACCTGCCTTCTCTCCATACTCCCTGATCCCCTTTAGCCACAAGGGCCACATCTAACCCCCTCTTAAATATAGCCAATGAACTGGCCTCAACTACTTTCTGTGGCAGGTAGTTAAAACTCGGGAGAGCTCTTGGAATGAACTCGTACCGTGGGACAGGGCTATTAAGGGCCTGTCCCACTTGGCGATTATTTTCGGCGACTGCCGGCGTTATGTCAGGATCGCCAAAAGATTTTGAACATTTCAAAATCCAGCGGCGACAAAAGAAATGTTGTGAAAAAACACCGCACGTTAATACGTCGTCACGCCGCGTCACACCGCGAATTTATCGGTGACCTGGTATGTCGGTCAATGATGCCGGCAGTGGCCGAAAAAATCGCCAAGTGGGACAGGCCCTTTACTTCAGCAGATTAGATCTGGAAATGGCTCCCCTGCATTGTGTCGAGCTGTTGCACACGGTGTCTTGTTTCAGGTGGTAACCCGAGTTGTAAATCATTGCCTGACCTGGGTTTGTTCCCACTAGATGAACGTCAGACCAGACCAGCCTGGTTTGTGGAAACAGGTTCCACCGGATCGACTCGACGTGCAGCTGTCTCTTTTGTTTTCCTTTTGGGGCAAACTCTTGCCTTGAATGATTGAAATAACGTACCGCATAGAGAATGGCCCGGATAGAGTAGATGTGGAGAGTCAAGAGTCAAGAGTCAAGAGTCAATTTATTTGTCATTTGGACCCCTGGAGGTCCAAACGAAATGCCGTTTCTGCAGCCATACATTACACACAAATAGACCCCAGACACAACATAATTACATTTAACATAAACATCCATCACATAACTGTGATGGAAGGCCAAATAAACTTCTCTCTCTCCACTGCACTCTCCCCCCCCCCCCGATGTCAGAGTCAAAGTCAAAGGATGTTTCCACTAGTGGGAGACAGTCTAGGACCAGAGGTCACAGCCTCAGAATGAAAGGATGTTCCTTTAGGAACGAGATGAGGAGGAATTCTCTGTGTCTGTGGAATTCTCTGCCTCAGAGGGCGGTGGAGGCCGGTTCTCTGGATACTTTCAAGAGAGAGCTAGATAAGGCTCTTAAAAATAGTGGAGTCAGGGGATATGGGGAGTAGGCAGGAACGGGGTACTGATTGGGGATGATCAGCCATGATCACATTGAATGGCGGTGCTGGTTGAACCTATTGTCTATTGTCTATTTTTGTCTATTGAATGTCTTTAGTCAGAAGGTGGTGAATCTGGATGGAATGGAATTGAATGCTTCATTGTCACATGCGGCGAGGCAAGGTGAAATTCATTGCTGCAAACATAATGTTACAAATAGCAGCCACCGACGGCGCTGACAACGTTACAAAGCACGCTGGCTCCTCTTTATGGTCTCTCCCCCCCCCCCCCCCCCCCCCCCCCCCCCACACAGCGGTTCCGCCCCACACCGGGTCCCCCTTTGTTCTTCCCCCTCCCCATGCCAACAAACATCACCTCAACTCTAGTCCCATCTGCCTGCATTTGGCCCATTTTCCTCTAAACCTGTCCTATCCACGTACCTGCCCAATTGCCTCTTAAACGTTGTGATAGTCCCTGCCTCAACTACTTCTTCCGCCAGCTCGTTCCATACACCCACCACCCTCTGTGTAAAAATGTTCCCCCTCAGGTTCCTATTAAATCTTTCCCCCCCTCACCTTAAACCGATGTCCTCTGGTTCTTGTTTCCCCTACTCTGGGCAAAAGATTCTGTGCATCTACCCGATCTATTCCTCTCATGATCTTATTCACCTCTATATGATCTGTTGGTACAATGTGAAGAATTCATCGATCAACAAATTTGTCAGGATATAGACATGAAAAGCTGGAGTAACTCAGCGGGTCAGGCAGCATCTCTGGAGAACATGGATAGGTGACGTTTCACAGAGTGCTGGAGTAACTCAGGGGGTCAGGCAGTATCTCTGGAGAACATGGATAGGTGACGTTTCACAGAGTGCTGGAGTAACTCAGCGGGTCAGGCAGCATCTCTGGAGAACATGGATAGGTGACGTTTCATGTCAGGACCCTACCTCAGGCTGAAAGTAAAGGGGGAAAGAACTGGAGGTAAGAAATGGTCAGAACAAATCAGGGCCTGCAACAGATGACCAAGGATGGATGGAGTACATAATGGTCCATTGTTGGCTGGGGAAGAGGTGATAACAAAGAGATACAAAGATACGAACAGTGGAACTAGTAGGACAACTAGGGTGGGGGAGCGGGGGAGGGTGGAATGAGCGGTTACGAAATTAGAGAAATCAATATTCTATCTGCAATATACATACTGCCGGATAGACACAAAATGCTGGAGTAACTCAGCGGGACAGGCAGCATCTCTAGTGAGAAGGAATGGGTGACGTTTCGGGTCGAGACCCTTCTTCAGACTGAGAGTCAGGGGAGAGTGGAACCGAGAGATATAGACGGCAATATAAAACAAATGAATGAAAGATATGCAAAAAGAGTAACGATGATCAAGGAAAGGTGGAGCCCACAATGGTCCAATGTTGGCTGTCGGCCAGGTGTTAACGAGTTATACTAACAGTGAAACTAGTACGACGACCAGGGTGGATGAGGGATGTAGATGTCAGGTGTGAACATGCAAGAACATTTAAGGTGTGAAAAGAACAGATCGAAGCTGGAGATGCTCAAATGTAGAACGGTTCATTGTTGGCTGAGGGCAAGGTGACAATGAGGCAGACAATGTGTAAATTTAATGAGGAGGCCGATGGGAGAGGGACGGAGAGAGAGAGGGGATGCAAGGGTTACTTTAAATGCCTGGGAGTCCACATCTCAGAGGATCTGACATGGACATCACACACTGCTGCAGTGGTGAGTAAGGCAAGGCAGCGCCTTTACCACCTCAGGCAATTGAGGAAATTCAGAGTGTCTCTGAGGATCCTCCAGTCCTTCTACTCAGCGGCTGTGGAAAGCATCTTGTCCGGAAACATCACAATTTGGTTTGGGAACTGCTCTGCCCAGGACAAGAAGGCTTTGCAGAGAGTAGTGCGTTCGGCCGATCGCACTATGGGAACTACACTCGCCCCCCCTGCAGGACCTATACATCAGAAGGTGCAGATGCAGAGCCAACAGGATCACGGGGGACCCCTTCCACCCCAGCAACAGACTGTTCCAGCTGCTACGGTCAGGCAAACGCCTCCGTTGCCATGCTGTGAGAACGGAGAGGATGAGAAGGAGTTTCTTCCCAGAGGCCATTAGGACTGTAAACTCCTATCTCACCAGGGACTAACTTTACTGAACCAATTTACTGTTGTGTGGTGTCTTTTTAAAATTGCTGTTTCTTTCTTCTTTTTTTTCCTCTCCTACAAATGTGTAATTACTGATTCTGTTCCATTCTGTTTCATAGTTTTTTTGCACAGTCCGCGAGCATTGCCACTTTCATTTCACTGCACATCTCGTATGTGTATGGGACGAATAAACTTGACTTGACGAAGTTAGATAATAGCCCTATCCCACGGTGTGAGTTCATTCCAAGAGTTCTCCCGAGTTTAAAAAAAATCAAACTCGTGGTAAGCACGGAGAATGAACATAGCGGGTACGTCGGAGCTCGGGGACGTCTCTTAGCGAGAACGGCAGGTGCTCGGGAAAACTCGCTAACGGCAGGTAAGCTCGGGAAGACTCGTGAAGATTTTTCAACGTGATGAAAAATGTCCACGATAGCACCGAGTACCGACAAGCGGCCATCACCGTAAATCTCTGAGCTCGAATCTGGGCAAACTCGGGAGAGCTCATGGAATGAACTTGTACAGTGGGACAGGGCTTTAAGTCTATTGGTTAGAGAAGGGCAGCAAGGTGGCGCAGCAGAAGAGTTGCTGCCTTACAGCACTTACAGCGCTGGAGACCCGGGTTCGATCCTGACGACGGGTGCTGTCTGTACGGAGTTTGTACGTTCTCCCCGTGACCGCGTGGGTTTTCTCCAGGATCTTCAGTTTCCTCCCACACTCCAAAGACGTACAGGTTTGTACATTAATTGGCTTAGTATCATTTTTAATTGTCCCCAGTGTGTGTAGGATAGTGTTAATGTGCGGGGATTGCTGGTCGGCACGGACTCGGTGGGCTGAAGGGCCAGTTTCCGTGCTGTATCTCTGAACTAAGCTGAACTAATTCAATATTCATACCACTGGGGTGTAAGCAGCCCAAACAAAATATGAGATGCTGATCCTCCAATTTGCGCTGAGCCTCACTCACTCTGACAATGGAGGAGGCCCAGGACAGAAAGGTCAGTGTGTAGGAAGGAACTGCAGATGCTGGTTTAAACCAAAGATAGACACAAACAGCTGGAGTAACTCAGTGGGACAAGCAGCATCTGTGGAGGGACGGAATGGGTGACGTTTCACGTCGAGACCCTCCGTCTGAGGAAAGGACACGACCCGAAACGTCACCCAAGTCAAGTCAAGTCAAGTCAAGTTTATTTGTCACATACACATACGAGATGTGCAGTGAAATGAAAGTGGCAATGCTCGCGGATTTTTTGTGCAAAAGACAAACAACAAAACAACCAAACAAATTATAAACACAATCATAACACACATATTCTTTTACATAATAAATAATAAAAGGAAAAACGTTCTGTAGAGTTAGTCCCTGGTGAGAAAGGCGTTTACAGTCCGAATTGCCTCTGGGAAGAAACTCCTTCTCAACCTCTCCGTTCTCACCGCATGGCAACGGAGGCGTTTGCCTGACCGTAGCAGCTGGAACAGTCCGTTGCAGGGGTGGAAGGGGTCTCTCATGATTTTGTTTGCTCTGGAGTTGAACCTCCTGTTGTATAGTTCCTGCAGGGGGGTGAGTGAAGTTCCCATAGTACGTTCGGCTGAACGACGTTCGACCCATTCCTTCCCTCCAGAGATGCTGCCTGTCCCGTTGAGTTACTCCAGCTTTTTGTGTCTACCTTTGGTCAGTGTGGCTAATGGGTGGGGGTTAAAGTGTTTGGCAACTAGGAGATTGCATCGGCCTCTGACAGTGGAGGAGGCCCAGGGCAGTTGCAGGGGAATGTGGCCAAACCTGACGGACAACAGGGCTTGGAGGGGATATGGACCTTAAGTGCAACTTCTTCATCTGAGTGAGTGAACAGGAATGTGGTGGCAGCATTAGCAACAAAGGGACGCAGAAGCCAATCGACAATAGGTGCAGGAGTAGGCCATCCACCCCTTCGAGCCAGCACCGCCATTCAATGTAATAATCTCCAATCAGTACCCAGTTCCTGCCTTCTCCCCATATCCCCTGACTCCGCTATCTTTAAGAGCCCTATCTAGCTCTCTCTTGAAAGCATCCAGAGAACCTGCCTCCACCGCCCTCTGAGACAGAGAATTCCACACTCACAATTCTCTGTGTGAAAAAGTGTTTCCTCGTCTCCGTTCTAAATGGCTTACCCCTTATTCTTAAACTGTGGCCCCTTGTTCTGGAGTCGCCCAACATTGGGAACATGTTCCCTGCCTCTAGCGTGTCCAAAACCTTAATAATCTTATATGTTTCAATAAGATGCCCTCTCATCCTTCTAAACTCTAGAGTATACAATCCCAGCCGCTCCATTCTCTCAGCATATGACAGTCCCGCCATCCCGGGATTAACCTTGTAAACCTACGCTGCACTCCCTCAATAGCAAGAATGTCCTTCCTCAAATTAGGGGACCAAAACTGCACACAATGGATGTTCTTTCCAGCACTATAGGTCTTTCTGTCCCTTTAATAAGTAGCTGTTTTGCACTTTGGTTGCACCCTGCTTTAATGACAGGCAAAGCAAAGGAACATTAATAGCTGATCAGAGTTAAAGTTTCTGCACAGAGTAAACATTCTTGCCAGCAATTAACGGAGCAAAGTGCAGTAGCAAAGTTCCCTGTGAACTTCCAGCGAGATGGCAAGAAGCCCTCTCAGCTTTCTTCTTGTGTAGAGATGAAAGGAAACAGGTCATTTGCTTGGTTAATGTTCAAGTTAATGATTCTACAGCAAAAGTCTGCAACTCCATGACCCCAAGCACTATGTATAAGTTTATATGTCGGAAGGAACTGCAGATGCTGGTTTACACTGAAGATAGACAAAAACTGCTGGAGTAACTCAGTTGTTACAGGCAGCATCTCAGGATAGAAGGAATGGGTGATGTTTCGGGTCGAGACCCTTGTTCAGACTCATTTCTAAGTAAGTAAGTAAGTAAGTAAGTTTATTGGCCAAGTATTCACATACAAGGAATTTACCTTGGTGCTCCGCCCACAAGTAACAACATGACATACAGTGACAGTTGCGAATGACTCAGAAAACACTAAACATTAATAATAATAAAACATTAATGATAAAACACCATTGATCAAGCATGTGAACCAACAAAATACCAGATCAAAGGGAGGGTACAGATTTTTGGCTGTTGAGTAGAGCAACTACTCGTGGATAAAAAACTGTTTTTATGTCTGGCTGTGGCAGCTTTGACAGTCCGGAGTCGCCTTCCAGTGGGAAGTGATTCAAAGAGTTTGTGGCCGGGGTGAGAGGGGTCAGAGATGATCTTGCCCGCTCGCTTCCTGGCCCTTGCAGTGTACAGTTCGTCAATGGAGGGAAGGTTGCAGCCAATAACCTTCTCTGCTGATCGGACGATTCGCTGCAGCCTCCAGGTGTCGTGCTTGGTGGCTGAGCCAAACCAGACCATGATGGAGAAGGTGAGAACAGACTCTACGATGGCCGTGTAGAATTGGACCATTTTATATTTACTTCAGCCTGTCTTTGCCCAGTGTTTACCGTTATGATGCCAATTGTTTCAAAGCTACTTAAAATAGAGTTATAGTAATAGAGTTATCGAGTCATACAGCATGGAAACAGGCCCTTCGGCCCATCTTGCCCACACCGACCAATGTGCCCCATCTACACTTGTCCCACCTGCCAGCGTTTGGCCTATTATCCCTCAAAACCTGTCCTATCCATATGCCTGTCTAAATGTTTCTTAAATGTTGTGATAGTCCCAGCCTCAGCCACCTCCTCCGGCAGCTCGTTCCAGACACCCACCAGCCTTTGTGTGAAAAAGTTACCCCTCAAATTCTTGTAAAATCTTTTGCCCTTAAGCCCACCTTTCCCCCTTTCCCACCTTAAACCCGTGTCCTCGATAGAATTTAGAAGGTTGAGGGGGGATCTTATAGAAACTTACAAAATTCTTAAGGGGTTGGACAGGCTAGATGCAGGAAGATTGTGCCCGATGTTGGGGAAGTCCAGAACAAGGGGTCACAGTTTATGGATAAAGGGGAAATCTTTTAGGACTGAGATGAGAAAAACATTTTTTACACAGAGAGTGGTGAATCTCTGGAATTCTCTGCCATAGAATGTAGTTGAGGCCAGTTCATTGGCTATATTTAAGAGGGAGTTAGATATGGCCCTTGTGGCTAAAGGGATCAGGGGGTATGGAGAGAAAGCAGGTACAGGATACTGAGTTGGATGATCAGCCATGATATTGAATGGCAGTGCAGACTCAAAGGGCCGAATGGCCTACTCCTGCACCTGTTTTCTATGTTTCTATGTTTCCATGTCCTCTGCTCCTCGATTCCCCTACTTCAGGCAAGAGACCATATGATCCACCCGATCTATTCCTCTCATGATTTTGTACACCTCTACAAGATCACCCCTCATCCTCCTGCGCTCCAAGGAATAGAGTCCTTGGACAATTCCTCAGAATTCTGATTTAAAGCAACAGAGAGCAAGGCTTCATGTTCCCAGGAAACTCTCATGTTACAACCAACAAGCAATCCACATGTACGACCCCCCCTCCAATCTCATACAATCTGCCTCCCGACAATCAGTCTGACGAAGGGTCCCGACCCGAAGCGTCGCCCGTCCAAGTTCTCCAGAGACGCTGCCTGTCCCGCTGAGTTACTCCAGAATTTTGTGTCTATCTTCGGTTTAAACCAGCATCTGCAGTTCCTTCCTACACTGGACAAGGGCTGTGGGAGGTGACGTGTCGGACTGTTGCTGGGTGAATGTTCAGCCATTTTTCGATTGAACTTGCAGGGCAATTTCATGCACGTGACTTGCTTGCAGCCTTCAGTATCAGCCCTGGCGCTGTAGAGCAGCAGCGCTACCGCTGCGCCTCCGCGCAACCACACCGCTATTCCGATAACAGTCCGTCACCCTGGGGTTTGTGTCCGTGGACGGCAACATTTGGTACGACTTAGCCCAATGGAGCTATGAATTGTATGCTCTGGATAGGTATGTTACAAAACCTACCTGAAGTGTGTCTGAGAATCTGCCCCACCCCTTGTACGCGATTTTGGCGCTGTTTAGAGGGGGCGGGTTTAAAACGCGATTTTTACTAGGCTGTTGCAATCGAAAATGTTCAGCCTAGTAAATTATTAACGGAAAATCGCTGAAAGACCCCGTCGCAAAAGGTATTATTAGTTTTTATGGCCTTGTATAATAGTTATAGTAGTTTAAAAATCACTCTCTCAACCTGCAACCTCTCGCAGCCCCAGGGTTTTATAAAGCAAACAATTAAAGGTATGTACCTTATTTTTACATTAAAAGGGGCTTCTTAAGAACCCTGTATATAAAGTTTTCTATAGCGAATAGTTCATTTTGGGCTCTTTATATCCCGCAGTATTTTTCTGGGCATTTGGGGGCACAAATCCACTGCAATGTGAACGTTCTAAACCAGCGCGTTCACAGGAACCCACTAGAAAGCCGATTTAAATTGACTTTAATTTACAGCAATTGAACACGAAATTCCTTCCATTTGGCCTATAAATTAATGTAAATGAGATTTAAAAATCATGTTTTATTGTGAATTATTTGTGAATATTATTTGGACACTTAGGTTATTTAAAAATGTTAATCATTTATTAAGAAATGGATAGATGGTTAGATCTAGTAATTGAAGTTTGAAATTAGCTACAATTGGGTAACTAACTAATTATATGCTTTAATTTCAGGTAATCCAAGTAAGATTATTTTATATTTGTTTCAGAATGGTTCAATCTATGATAACTGAAAATTTCATTCAGTTCTCTTAATTCTTAAGAATGTTATGGGCTTTTGACTGTCCTCGATCACAGCCTTTTTGTTATGTCGACAGAAAATCAATAGGGAACAAGATGCTAATTTCCGAATATGAAAATGACTTTTTAAATACTTGAGATATGAAAGAGAATTAGGTGTCAAATTAAACTTCTTTGTATGCTTTATCTGATGGGATAAATTGCAGACTTGATTTTTTAAATCAAACTTTTGTAACATTGCTACTCTGGAGTTTAGAAGGATGAGAGGGCATCTTATTGAAACATATAAGATTATTAAGGGTTTGGACATGCTAGAGGCAGGAAACATGTTCCCACTGTTGGGGGAGTCCAGAACCAGGGGCCACAGTTTAAGAATAAGGGGTAAGCCATTTAGATCGGAGATGAGGAAACACTTTCCATATCATCGTGATCCATATCCCTTGACTCCCTTCCATTCCCTGCCTATCCATGTGCCTATCTAATAGCCTCTGAAACATCACTATCGTATCTGCCTCCACCATCACCCCTGGCAGGGTGTTCCAGGCACATGGGACATATTGGTGTTGAGTGTTGTCCGGATAATAACTGGAGCCTTACACGGTGATAAAGATCCAAAGGCTTTATTAACTACATAGCAAGTACAACTTCACACTTGCACGTCACTCTAATTCTAAGGGAACCAGGCAAGCAGCAATTACTGAAAAGCTAGTGGGCGTCACTACAAAAGCATGACTCATAATATGAGTGACACTGATCGACATCCTCCCTCTTAAAGAATCAACAACAATACAAACCCAGAAACTAAGTAAGGCATGTATAACAATCGATGACAAACTGGAGGGAAGTCAAACATAAAAGTCAAACATAGTCCGGATACTTCCCGGGATTATCGGGATTATCCCGGGAATACACGAGATTGATCCCTGGGATGGCGGGACTGTCGTATGAGCAAAGATTGCAAAGACTAGGTTTGTATTCACTGGAGTTTAGAAGGATGAGGGGGTATCTTATAGAAACATATAAAATTATAAAAGGACTGGACAAGCTATATGCAGGGAAAATGTTCCCAATGTTGGGCGAGTCCAGAACCAGAGGCCACAGTCTTAGAATAAAGAGGAGGTCATTTAAGACTGAGGTGGACATAATGGTTGTGAATTTGTGGAATTCCCTGCCACAGAGGGCATGGAGGCCAAATCACTGGATGGATTTAAGAGAGAGTTTTCTGATGCTCTTGAATGGAGTCAACGGGGTCTGATTCTTAGAAGGCCTACGATCAGCCATGATGATGAGGGGGATCGATCCTCCCTGATCATATTGAATGGCGGTGCAGGCTCGAAGGGCTGAATGGCCTCCTCCTGCATTTTCTATGTTTCTATGTTCACAACCGGCCTACAAACACGACCGGCACGTGTACGATAGAGACCATCTCCGTTCTTTTTCCTCGGGGAGAGAGCAGGCGGTTTTCGCAGGCGAGGGAGACTGGACCAGAAGCCCTGGAGACGAAGCAGGCGCAGGCGAAGACGGTACAAGCAGAGGAGCCGTTGCAGACGTGGATTATTGTGCTGGCAGAAGCATGGGAGTGCCACGAGACGCCGACGGAAGTGAACTTGTACGATCTGGATATTACGGCGGAGGAACTGGCTCGTTCACAGGCAGGATATGTTGCCCGTTACGTCTGTAGAGTGCCGCCATTGGCATTGACGATATATGAGCGTGGCTCTGAAGCAATTCCAGATATTACTCCAATACGATCGTGGCCTTTGTCAGTCTGGAAGCGGACCACCTGCCCCTTGGTCAGTGGAGGCAGTAGCCTAGTTGTCTTGTCAAACCATAGTTTTTGAATGTCACGCTCCTGTTGCAACCTGGATTGAACCTCCTCAGGTGGTCAACGCCTGATCCGCTACAGGCATTGTGGTACGGGTCTGCCTTGACAATAAGGCGGGTGAACCCAAGACGGGGTCACGGGAGATGTTGCGTAAGTTGAGCAGGATCCAGGAATAGGTCAGATTTAGCTCTGTAAGAACGTTCCATGAGCTGTTTAGAACTTTTGACAGCCCGTTCAGCCAGCCCGTTAGACTGGGGATATTCAGGGCTGCTGGTGAGGTGGTGAAAATTCCAGTGTCTCGCAAACTCCTTGAATTGTTGGCTGAAACAGGTCTCACTCCCCCACAAACATCCTCAGGACTTTTTACAGGGGCACGGTGGAGTCTGTACTTACCTACTGCATGAACACCTGGTACTCTAACTGTAACTGCTCAGACAGGAAGTCTCTGCAGAGGGTAGTGACGGGAGCAGAGAGGATCATTGGCGTCTCCCTACCTTCGGTACAAGAACTGTTCCTGAGCCGCTGCCTGAAAAAAGCACTGGGCATAGCAAAGGACAGACTGCACCCCCTCCACACACATCTAGATCTCCTGCCATCAGGAAAGAGATACCGTAGCATCAAAGCCCGGACAACCAGACTGCTAAACAGCTTCCTTCCACAGGCTGTGAGGCTGCTAAACAGTCACTCCACCTGATTCTGCTGCTTTTGCACTGATAATTTAATAACCGGCACTGAGTAATAACTCTGGCACAGGCTCAGGCCACTTAAATCAGCTGCCCTTGGACATTTGATGACTGTTTTTACTTGTATTTTTAATGTTGCTGTTTTTACCTTCACTTTTTTAAACTATTCGTACTGTTTTATGAGGAACTGGATTGATTTTGTTTGAATCGTTTCGATGCTCCGGTATTTCCTGGGAAACGTCTTCTCATTTTGCACTGTACAACTGTTGCTATGCAAGATGAGAATAAAGAATGTTAATGATAATGATAATGGCGAATTGATTGCCGTTGTCAGTTAGCAGTCTGCCCGGAGATCCGTGGACCGAAAAGTGGCGAGATAACTTTGAAATCACTCCGCTGGAAGTGGGGCAGCTAAAAAATATCAATGTCAAACCATCCTGAATAAGAACCGTCGAGCACCAGATACTGTTTGCCGTGCCAATCAAATATGTCAGCTGCTTTCACACTGCCTGGTGAATAACCCCAGTTTCTTTCCTCGAAAGGCTTGCTGCTTTGTTTGTTTCCAACCCGCTTAAATCAATACTATCCTTGCTGCTCAGTCAATCGCTAACCTTTCTAAACTTAGTCACCGCTCACACATTGGATTTTAGTTCTGTTTCGTTTAGAGTTACAGCGCGGAAACAAGCCCTTATCGGCCCACCGTGTCGGCACCGACCAGCGATCCCCACACATTAACACTAACCTACATACAATTTATGAATTTGCCAAAGCCAATTAGCCTACAAACCTGTACGTCTTTGGAGCATGGGAGGAAACCGAAGCACCCGGAGAAAACACACCCAGGTCACGGGGAGAACATGCAAACTCCGTACAGACAGCGCCCGTAGTCAGGCGGGTCTCTGGTGCAGTGAGGCAGCAACTCTACCGCTGCGCCACCGTGCAGCCCTCGTTATTTTCTGAAATGTAAGAGCAGGGTAAATGCATGAAGCACTGACACCGGATGGGCTACAGAGGAAAAGTAATAAATGCAAGCCTTTGGCTTCAAGAAGGCTTTGGCAATGGTGAAGATGAGTGTCCATGGCAGGGAGGAGCAGGCAACGATTCTGAAGTGAACAGTCCGAAGAATGTACCTGATCACGGCTCGGTGGCGCAGCGGTAGAGTTGCTGCCTCACAGCCAGAGACCTGGGTTCCATCCTGACTACGGGCGCTGTCTGTACCGAGTTTGTACTTTTTCCCCGTGACCTGCGTGGGTTTTCTACGGGTGCTCCGGTTTCCTCCCACATTCCAAAGACGTTCAGGTTTGTAGGCTAATTGGCTTTGGCAAATTCATAAATTGTATGTAGGTTAGTGTTAATGTGTGGGGATCGCTCAACTACCTCACTATCTCCATCGTAGGTGATAGACTTCTGACCGATATTCACTATAAACCTACTGACTCCCATGGCTATCTGGACTACACTTCTTCCCACCCTGCTTCCTGTAAGGACTCCATCCCCTACTCCCAATTCCTCCGTTTACACCGCATCTGTTCCCAGGATGAGGTGTTCCACACCAGGGCATCTGAAATGTCCGCATTCTTCAGGGAACGGGGGTTCCCTTCCTGCACCATAGATGAGGCTCGCACCAGGGTCTCTTCCATACCCCGCAACACTGCTCTCTCTCCCCATCCCCCCACTCGCAACAAGGGCACAGTGCCCCTAGTCCTCACCTTCCACCCCTCCAGCCGTCACATACAACAAGTAATCCTCCGTCAGTTTCGCCACCTCCAACGTGACCCCACCACTCGCCACATCTTCCCATCTCCCCCCATGTCTACCTTTCGCAAAGACCGCTACCTCCGTAACTCTCTTGTCAATTCTTCCCTTCCCTCCCGTACCACCCCCTCCCCGGGCACTTCCCGTTGCAACCACAAGAGATGCTACACTTGTCGCTTTACCTCCCCCCTTGACTCCATTCAAGGACCCAAGCAGTTGTTCCAGGTGCGACAGAGGTTCACCTGCATCTCCTCCAACCTCATCTATTGCATCCGCTGCTCTAGATGTCAGCTGATCTACATCGGTGAGACCAAGGGGAGGCTGGGCGATCGTTTTGCCGAACACCTCCGCTCGGTCTGCATTAACCAACCTGACCTCCCGGTGGCTCAGCACTTCAACTCCCCCTCCCATTCCGTATCCGACCTCTCTGTCCTGGGTCTCCTCCATGGCCAGAGCGAGCACCACCCGAAATTAGAGGAACAGCACCTCATATTCCGCTTGGGAGTCTGAATCTTGGGAGCATGAACATTGAATTCTCCCAATTTTGTTAGCCCTTGCTGTCTCCTCCCTTTCCAATCTCTCCCTCAGCCCTCAGGCTCCTCCTCCTCCTCCTTTTTCCTTTCTTCTGCTCCGCCCCCCCCCCCCCCCCCCCATCAGTCTGAAGAAGGGTTTCAGGGTTTCGGCCCAAAACGTTGCCTATGTCCTTCGCTCCAGAGATGCTGCTGCACCCCCTGAGTTTCTCCAGCATTATTGTGTACCTTCGATTTTCCAGCACCTGCAGTTCCTTCTTAAAGACATTATGATGCTAAACAGATGTGTTAAATGATTATTTAAGAGTGTTAAATTGAGATAAGCATCGGAACACAATAAAAAAAAAAATTGCTACAGATTTACAGGCACATAAAACTCAACAACGCAATAATAAATATCGATTAAAGCATCAGTTAGGCATCTTTATCTTTAACCTCACTTTACTCCGATTAAAGGTTATTCCCTTTATTATGTATCTGTAAACTGTAAATGGCTCGATTGTAATCATGTATTGTCTTTCCGCTGACTGGTTAGCCTGCGACAACATTTTTTGCTGCACCTTGGTAAAGGTGACAATGATCTGAACTGAACTAAACACTAGTTCTATGTTATCCCACTTTCTCATCCGCTCCCGACACACTAGGGGAAATTTAAGAAGCCCAATTATGGGCCTGTCCCACTTAGGCCATTTTTTCGGCCATAGTCGTAGCAGGTCGCCGGGAAAGTGGATACAGGACCCACCCCTTCCCCCCCCCCCCCCCCCCCCCCCCCCACAACATGTCTACAGCAACCTACCACCTAGTCGACGTCAAGCTAGAGCAAGCTACCGACAACTGGCGACACATTAGGACGTTCACCTACGACCACAATCACGACAACCTACGTCCACCCGCGACAAGCTACGACAAGGGAAGACAATTCAGTCACCGGTGCCTGTCGCCGGTTGACGTAGGTATCGCCAGTGGAATTCACCGAAGTCAGCACCCAGCGACAACATACATCACCCTGGCGACAACCTACGTCACCCTGGCGACAACCTACGTCACCCTGGCGACAACCTACATCACTATGGCGACAACCTACTGGCGACAACCTACGTCACCCTGGCGACAACCTACGTCACTATGGCGACAACCTACGTCACCATGGCGACAACCTACGTCACCCTGGCGACAACCTACGTCGCCATGGCGACAACCTACGTCACCTTGGCGACAACCCACGACAAGGCAACTGTCGCTGAAAAGATTTGAACATTTCAAAATCCAGTGGCGACCAGAAAAGCGATTCTTTGGCAGCCTGTGGAGGCGACTCACGACCCTACAGGCAACATCCCGGCGGTGACCATGTGGTGAAAGCCTAGTCGTCTGTAGTCGCCTAAACAATCGCCTAAGTGGGACAAGGGCATTAACCTACAAACCCGCACGTCTTTGGGATGTGGCGGGAAACTGGAGCACCCGGAGAAAAACACACGTGGTAGCAACCAAGGTCAGGATCGAACTCGGGTCTCGGGCACCGTGAGGCAGTGGCTCAATGGGCAGAGCTGATACCCAATTCTGAGTGCAATGCGCTCCTTCAAGACTGAGGTGAGGGGTAATCCTAGAATGTGTAGAAACATGGAATTGCAGATGTTGATTTACAAATATAGACGCAAAATACTGGAGTAACTCAGCCGGTCAGGCAGCATCTCTGGAGAACATGGATAGGTGACGTTTCACATAGTGCTGGAGTAACTCAGCAGGTCAGGCAGCATCTCTGGAGAACATGGATAGGTGACGTTTCGGGTCGAGTCCCTTCTTCAGTTTCGGGAAGTGGTGAGAGGTGGGCACAGGTGCGGGAGTGCTTGATTTGCAGATGGGTGGAGGGTTGGTGAAGGGTCCCAACCGGAAACAGTATCTAGACTTATGGAGTCATACAGCATGGAAACAGGCCCTTCGGCCTAACTTGCCTATGCTGACCTTGCCAAGATTCCCCATCTACCAAGGCCCAACTGCCTGAGTTTATACCAAATCCCTCTAAATATTTCCTGTCCACAGTTTAAATAGGGGGTCACAGTTTAAGAATAAGGGGCAGGCCATTTAGGACTGAGATGAGGAAAACCATCTTCACCCTGCGAGTTGTGAATCTGTGGAATTCTCTGCCACAGAAGGCAGTGGAGGCCTATTCACTGGATGTTTTCATGAGGGAGATTTAGCCCTTAGGGCCAAAGGAATCAAGGCATATGGGGAGAAAGCAGGAACGGGGTACTGATTTTAGATGTGATCAGCCATGATCATAACGAAGGACCGAATGGCCTCTGCCTGCAGCTATTATTCTATGTTTCTATGTTTCTATTAAGTCTTTCCCCTCCCAACTTAAAGCTACCTCCTCTGGTTCTTGATCACACTACTCTGGGTAAAAGGCTCCATTGTGAATTTCATTTGTGATCATACTGAGGTGTATAATTCTCCTGCACTCCAAGGATTTATCCTTTTATTCTTTAGACTTTAGAGGTACTACTCGGAAGCAGGCCCTTCAGCCCACCGAGTTTGCGCCGACCAGCCCCTTAGTCTGAAGAAGGGTTTCGGCCCGAAACGTTGCCTATTTCCTTCGCTCCGTAGATGCTGCTGCACCCGCTGAGTTTCTCCAGCATTTTTGTGTACCAGCCCCGTACACTAGTTGTTGAAGAACTGCAGATGCTGGAAAAATCGAAGGTAGACTAAAATGCTGGAGAAATGCTGGAGAAATGCAGCGAGTGAGGCAGCATCTATGGAGCGAAGGAAATAGGCGACGTTTTGGGTCGAGTCCCTTCTTCAGACTGACCGCTCAGTTTCACCAGCATTTCTGTCTACACCCGTACACTAGTTCTATCCTACATTTTGGGACAATTTACAGAAGCCAATTAATCTACAAACTTGTAGGTCTTTGGAGTGTGGGAGGATACCGGAGTACCCGGATTAAACCGGGCAGCGAACCTACCGCTGCTGCTGGTTCTCCTATCCATGTTCCCCAGTGATGCTGCCTGTCCTGCCGAGTAAATCCAGCAGTTTGCGTCTTCCTCTGTCATCCTGTGATTAGTTTGGTGCAAAGTGTTTCTTCTTCTTGCGAATGAAACATAAACCAAAGGAATAGTTAGATCTCCAGCCGGGTGTTGAGCAGCCAGGTTGTTGTCTCTGCGTCAATGTCTGCCGGGCGCTGAGCTCCATTTGGTGGGTGGTAGAGCGGGCACCCAGGGATGACATTGTTAGCTGCCTGTTGTTCAGAGCACTGGTGAGTCCTTCGATATTCAGCTGTAGTATCGCACCATCCTTGCCTTTGACGGCAACTGCTGCCCGCTCTGAAAAGAGCGCCCAGCTTGGCTCAGGGCTGCGACACTCAGTCTTTGACCTATCCTTGGCTTGGTTTCGTGTTATCGGCATCTATCTCCTCGAAGTATTCCACGAGAGAAGACTAAAAGCTCTGTCCCACTTACGTGTCCTTGGCACGCAAATTACACGACCTCGTGGTCGCGTTGAGGGGCACAGGCATCATGTGGCCGGTCCAACTGAGAAGTGCGGAGGGGTATGAGTTGTGCGCGGCATCGAGCAGGGCTCCGAAATTTTGTACCAGACGAATTCTTCGTGCGCCAACGGCCTGTCGCGTAACTGACGGCCAAAGTGGGACAGGCCCAAGACCCTGGCGCAACGTAACGTCTCACCTCCAACAGCAGCAGAAGCAGGCAAACGATCGCCGAGCTCGGCCTGGGGCTCACGGCCGTTGCGGTCCGGATCCGCCCCCGCTTCTACTCCAAGAGCGGGGCCAAGAAAATGAAAGATAGACACAAAATGTTGGAGTAACTCAGTGGGACCGGCAGCATCTCTGGAGAGAAGCAATGGGTGACGTTTCGGGTCAAGACTCTTCTTTCAGACTGAAGAAGGGTCTTGACCAGAAATATCATCCATTCCTTCTCTCCAGAGATGCTGCCGGTCCCGCTGAGTTACTCCTGCATTTTGTATCCATCTTCAAATGACGTCACGCACTCCAGACGGCTGTGCGGGCGCATGAAGTCGCGCGCGACCTTCGCGGGACGTCGCGCCTCAACGCGACAACGATGGTCGCGTAATTAGCATGCCAAGGACACGTAAGTGGGACAGGGGCTTTACTGGATTAACAGGAGAGAAGGTTGCTGACATCCCTCCCTGCAAAATGCTAACAGTCTTTCACACATCTCTCCTGGTTTTTAGTTCCAGCTGTGACAGTGGCTGCAAAATGAATTACAGACACAACAAAACTAGCTGTAAACTGCTCCCAAAAGAAGGGATCCATCCCAATGTGTTTCAGATCATATTCTGCTCCAACTGAAGCATTCCAAGAGTTACATGAACCAAAGGCCTTGATTTATTTTCTGTAAGTGGGTCAACGTGTTTCCTCTTGCAGTAGAAATGTGTCATTTCAGTTTAGTTTAGTTTAGACAATGGACAATAGACAATGGGTGCGGGAGTAGTCCTTCGGCCCTTCGAGCCAGCACCGCCATTCAATGTGATCATCCCCAATCAGTACCCCATTCCTGCCTTCTCCCCATATCCCCTGACTGCTATCTTTTAGAGCCCTATCTAGCTCTCTCTTGAAAGTATCCAGAGAACCTGCCTCCACCGCCCTCTGAGGCAGAGAATTCCACAGACTCACAACTCTCTGTGTGAAAAAGTGTTTCCTCGTCTCTGCCCTAAATGGCTTACCCCTTATTCTTAAACTGTGGCCCCTGATTCTGGACTCCCCCAACATCGGGAACATGTTTCCTGCCTCTACCGTGTCCAAACACTTAATAATCTTATATGTTTCAATAAAATACCCTCTCATCCTTCTCTCAGAGTGTACAAGCCCAGCCGCTCCATTCTCATATGCAACATTTAGAGATACATCAAGGTAACGGTACCTTGAGCCCACCGAGTCCGCGCCGGAGAGCAATCACCCCCTACACTAGCGCTATCCCACACACCAGTGACAATTTACAATTTTTACCGAAATCAAATTAACCGACAAACCTGCACATCATTGGTGTGTGGGAAGAAACCGGAGCACCCAGAGCAAACCTACGCGATTAGATGATGAACGTACAAACTCCGCACAGACAGCGCCCGTAGTCAGGATCGAACCCGGGTCTCTGGCGCTGTAAAGGCAGCAACTCTGCCGCTGTGCCACCGTGCCGCCCCAAACATTTCAAATTCATTGGAGTCAATATCAACAACTTCTCCTGGACCACCCATATTGAAGGAACAACCAAGAAAGCACACCAACGCCTCTACTTCCTTAGAAGCTTTAAGAAGTTTGGCATGTCCCCAACAACTCTCACCAACTTCTACAGATGCGCCGTAGAACGCATTTTATTGGGATGCATCACAGCTCGCTTTGGGAACAGCTCCATCCAAGACCGCAAGAAATTGCAGCGAATTGTGGACGCAGCCCAGACCATCACACAAACCAACCTCCCTTCCATTGACTCCATTTACACCTCACGCTGCCTCGGCGAGGCCAGCAGCATAATCAAGGACCAGTCGCACCCTGGCCGCTCCCTCTTCTCCCCTCTCCCATCAGGCCAAAGGTACAGAAGTGTGAAAACGCCACACCTCCAGATTCAGGGACAGTTTCTTCTCAGCCGATACCTTGTTGAACCTTGTCGAACGCCTTATTAAAGTCCATGTACACAACATCTACAGTTCTGCCCTCATCAACCCTTTTGGTCACATCTTCAAAAAAATCAATCAGATTTGTGAGACACGACCTCCCACTTACAAAACCATGCTGACTGTCCCTAATCAGCCCTTGCCCATCCAAACGCCTGTATATGCTATCCCTCAGGATACTCTCGCGAAACGTACCAACTTCTTCACCCAGAGGGTGGTTAATTTATGGAATTCACTGCCCCAGGGAGCAGTGGAAGCAGAAACTTTAAATATATTTAAGACTAAAATAGATGGTTTTTTAGCTGCCAAGGGGATAAGGGGCTACGGGGAGAGGGCAGGGATATGGACCTAGGTATGGTTAGTATAGTAAGACCTGAGTGATCTCCTGGACAAGTGTCGATCGCCTGGATTGGGGTCGGAGAGGAATTTCCCGGATTTTTTTTCCCGAATTGGACCTGGGTTTTTATCCGTTTTTTTGCCTCCCCCAGGAGATCACGAGGTTCTTGGGGTGGAGAGGGGTGATAGCGGTAAAAAGGGGAGGGTAGTGTCTTGTGTTCTGTGTCTTGTGTCTACTGTTTGTGGGTAAGTGTGTCTGTTTAGTGTTCAGCCATGAGCGAATGGCGGTGCGGGCTCGACGGACCTGGTGGTCTACTCTCGCACCTACTTTCTATGATTCTATGATTCTATGAACTACAGATGTTAAGCTCACCGGCCTATAGTTCCCAGCATTTTCACTGCAGCCCTTCTTGAAAAGAGGTACAACATTTGCCATCCTCCAGTCTTCCGGCACCTCTCCTGTATTTAAGGACAACTCGTAAATTTCACCCAGGGCTCCTGCAATTTCCTCTCTAGTTTCCCGCAGTGTCCTCGGATATATCAGATCAGGCCCTGGAGATTTGTCAACCATCAAACACGACAGTACCTTCAGTACTTCTTCGACAGTAACCCTGACTGCTCTCATGACACTTCAAGTGAATGCTCCAATTTCCTCCGTCCTACTGTCTTTCTCCTCAGTAAATACAGAGGAGAAATATTCATTGAGGACCTTGCCCATCTCCTGTGGCTCCACACAGAGGTGACCGCTTTGATTCCTGAGAGGTCCCACTCTCTCTCCAGTTACCCTTTTCCGCCTTATGTATTAATATAATATTTTGTGATTGTCCTGAATGCTACCCACCAGAGCTATCTCCTGGCCCCTTTTAGCCCTTCTGATCTCCTTTTTTAGTTTGCTCCTTAGTTCCCAAAACTCCTCCAGGGATGCACTTTTTCCCAGCTGCCTATACCTGTCCCATGCATCTTTCTTGTTTTTGACTAATGTCTCAATTTCCCTCGTCAGCCTTTTAATACTGACCAAATTAAGGGCACCATAAAATGTGGGATCCCTGCACTTGTCAGAATTGCTTAACCTTGTCAGCTGAAATTTACAGGCTTTGATTGGCGCCAGTTGGTTGAAATGTTGAGCCTAGGAGGAACTGTTTGAATCCCAGGGCACATGTTGCACCATATATCTATGTTTGCTTCCTTCTTGAAGCTTCTATCAAATACAATGTATTCAAGATTGTATTATTGGGTTAGAAAGCTGTCAATTATGTACTGTTATAATTAATGTGTTTTATTGGTTTATAATGAGACCACCCACATGTGGTTCAGCCCCTCAAGGTTCAGAAACCCATAAAAGGACCTATACCACGAGGTCCGATGTTAATCTTCTAGGAGAATGCTTGCAACTGCGTGACCTTTTGGAGTGTCTCTGCTTGCATGAGGCTAGAAGGGCATTGGCCAAGCAGATACGAGGATCAAACCCGCAGTGGTTATGTATTGTACAGGAGAACTGTTATTGTTTATCCAAAATAAAGTTTAGTTGCTGAAGTGCTTGATTCAGTATTTTATTGACTGAAACTAGACTGTGGGGAACATAGAATGAGCTATTTACATTGGGGGCTCGTCCAGGATCTCAACGGACCCTTAAACACAAGATTGCGATTAAGGGTGTTCATCTGTTTCCGATCACGAGTGCAGAAATTGGCGCCAACTGTGCGGTTTTCGCATTGATTTTTGGCACTTCGCTAGTTGTAGCGGATCGATCATTTGCGGACTTGGGAAAGGGTCCTAATGAGATTGTAGAACAGAGTCTAGCAAGCACGGGGGTGGGGGGTGATAGTGCTCCTTTGGGTTAGAGGCCCTTAAAACTAAGGTGGGGTTAGAGACCCTACTACTTGGTTGTAGTTTTCTGACGGCAGCTGCTGGCAAAAGCCATGTTCCATGTCAGATTTGGGTTAGAAGCCCTACCCAGAGTTGGTATCCGATTGGCAGGATATTGAAATACAAGTCTGGTTTAGGTGCTAAGTGGTGAAGCCCTAATTCTGCTAACTTAGATTGGAGGGATAGAGGTCCCCCATTAACAGTCCAGTCTTAGCAGGAGGAAAAGTATCTGAAGTAGCCAGCTAAGAGGTAGTACCCCTCAGCAAAGAGTACCCTAGGAAGTGGAAAATCTTCGGTATCAAAGGGAGAGGTTCACTGGTTGATAACAGCGTGACGCAGAATTGAAATCAAGTGTTTGTGAACTGTACGCTAGCGTGTTGTGACTATAGTGTACAGTAAATTTCCAGTGTATATCTTTTACGGATCCGAATTGTATAAATATTTGTGCATGTAAAACGTAGTTAAAGTGTGTTAAGATCGTGAACCACTACTTGTATTGACTGTGTGTGTGTGTGTGCTTAAGGATTTTGGGTGTTGGATAATTGGGGTAAAAGTGTGTTTAAATTGAATATCTGGGATTTGTTTAAATCGGAATTGTTAGTGTTGTTGGAGTCCAATTCGTGTTGGTTCAATCCCAGATGGTTCGGATTCTTCCGATCACCGTGTCGGGAGAGGAATCGTTCCATTGAACGAGTACGCCATGATGAGGGATTAAAATGACTGCAATTTAATTTTGAGACTGCATGGTTAACAAATGCTTTATTACATGAATGCTTATGGTTTATACAGGAATGTGGTTTGGGATAATTATATTGTGGTATAATCTCTTTTCTATATATGATTATGCTTGTGTGTTTAGTGCTCATTTGTATGTGCTTAGATTGAGGTTGCCTTAGAGATAGGAGACGGGCTATGGGAACGTGTGTGATTGTGATTGGTTGTTTCCTGAAGCACCTTCATTTTTGTATAATGTTTAGAAGTGACTTTAGTAGTTTCAAAGAATAAATAAAAGGAAATTGTTAAAAGGTGTGAGTAGCTTGGGAGTTGCTTCCACTATCCAACAGAATGGGGAACCACGTAAATAAAGATATGATGATAATAATAATAATAATAATAATAATAATAATAATAATAATAATAATAAATAATAATAATAAATACTTTATTGATCCCCTCAGGGAAATTCAGATGTCCAGAAGCCCCCGACCAACAAACCCACAGATTCAAAATGAAAGCAGACAGAAAATACATAGAATACACTGTGGACACTACCTGAGAGCAATAAATACTTAAAAAGACCAATAATTAACAATTAAAAATTAAAAATTGCAAGAATGCATCCCCCTACAGCCTAGCGGTCCGAATTATAAAATCTAATGGCTGCAGGGGTGAAGGATCTCCTGAACCGCTCTGTTCTACAGGGCAGGGAGAGGAGCTGGTTGTTGTTCTGAGTGCTCATGATCGCTGATTCTGAAAGTCCATTACGAGAAATATGCAGCGAGTTTCCAAGGAAAGGGGGGCAATGATACGGTGAAGGGATTGAAATACGTTGAGCAAATTGTCTGGCAGTGTTAAGCGATAGTGACGAGGCGAGGGAATTCATTGGATTGTGGAAACATTATTATGAGGAACAAAAAAGCGAGGAGTGTGGTGGAAAGAATGGCAAGTTGGAAGGAAGCAACTCTGAAGCGGGGGATACAATTAGAGGATAATGAAGCATTTGAAACTCCAGGCAGTTTAAGGGAGGAGCCTGAGAGTATAAAAGACAAAGGGAAAATAAAATTTTCCACTGGGAAACTGGCATCAATAAGTTTTAAGCGCGAGAATCGATGATTGCCAATGGTTATGAGGGGGATGACGATGATGATTTAGAAGATTGGGAAAGTGTTAAAATCAGAAATTCATGTCCACCTTTTCCTCTTATGTCTCACATGCACATTGTGGAGCTTGTGAAAGGAATAGACAATCAAATTCCATGGTACGTACTTCCTTAAACCCGACCGCTCCGTTTAGCAATGTTACAAAATTTTGAGATTTAAAAAATTAAGCCTGCAATTTATCCCATCAGATAAAGCATAAAAAGAAGTTTCATTTGACACCTAATTCACTTTCATATCTTCAGTATTAAAAACATTATGGCCATTTTCATACTCGGAAATTAGCATCTCGTTCCCTATTGCTTTTCCATTGACTTAACACAAAAGCTGTGATCGAGGACAGTCAAAAGCCCATAACTTTCTTAAAAATGAAGAGAACTGAAATAAATGTTCAGTTATTATAGATTGAAGCATTCTGAAACAAATATGAAACAATCTTACTTGAATGACCTGAAATTAAAGCATATAATTAGTTAGTTACCTAATTGCAGCTAATTACAAAATTCAATTACTAGATCTAAACATCTACCCATTTCTTAAGAAAAGATTAACATTTTTAAATAGCCTAAGTGTCCAAATACCATTCACACAAAAATTCACAATATAACAAGATTTTTAAATCTCATTGTCATGAATTTGTGGGCCAAATGGAAAGAATTTAGTGTTTAATTCCCGTAAATGAATGGCCATTTAAATCACCTTGCGAGTGGGATTTTGTGGAACGCGATCGATTGGAACGTTGCCTTTGCGGTGAATTTAAACCCCATATCAGCAGGAAAAATACTGTCAGTTCGTATGGAGCCTAAATCACCTTTTCGCAACGTGAAATTTTGATTAAAGGCGTCCTATGAAGCACGTTTATATGTAAAAATAAACGGATTCCCTTGCTTTGTCCCGTACGTGAGATCTGTCCCGTTGTCGGCGTTGACGGCTTTAGAAGACAATTTTTATTTTACTCCTGCTATTAAATTATCCAGCGATGTTTTTCAAAAACTTGATAAAACGCAAGTTGGATCGATTTTTCTTCAGCAGTTAAACAGCCTGACAAAGATCAACTTCAACACGCTGTAGAAAACAACATTTTAAATCCGCCCCCTCTCAAAGGCGCCAAAGTCGCGCACACGGCCATTGGCAGAACTGCAGCGCCGCTGAAGGTAAGTTTTGTAACATACCTACTCCGTTAATGATAGATAATCCAAAAGTTCACGGTATCAGAAGTCAGACCAGAAAGATAACTCAATTAGCTAAGGACAGAGAAGATAGAGAAAGGGTACTAAAACAAGGGTATTCTTGCGAGCATAAGCATAGACAAGTTGGAGGAGCAGTTAGAGAAGGAAAGGAATCATTTAGGAGGTACCATGAAACCCCTAGTGAAGGGGAATATACATCTGGGGGTGAGACAACAGTTGAAGAAGCCAAGGTGGATCTTGAAACGGCTGAAAGTACAAAAACTAAACAAACAATCCTTAGTCAGTTCCCTGTAAGGGAAATGCCTAATCCTTCTTTTGATCCAGCCAATGCAGTGAGTGCAAACAAACCCCGTACAATGAAAGTCTATTCCCCATGGAAGCCCAACGAGATGAAGGCTATTTTAAGTCAAATACTCGATTGTAGAAAATCACCCGCTTCCTTTGTGGATCACTTAAGAACTACAATGCGCGTCTACCATGCAGACTCCCGAGATTTATGGGCAGTGAACCAGCAAATAGTTACCCCAAGTGAGCACACCAGATTCCTAATGAATATAGGACATCCGTCGCATGAAGCTCTAGCAAATATAATAGTGGACAATGGTGCCAGGGAGGAAGCTGTTTTAACAGCCCTTGCAAACACCCTTCAAAAACCAATCGATTTAGCCAGAATACTAGATGTAAGACCAAAAAGGGGAGAAGGAGCAGATGAATTTTTGGAGCGATTCTCTGAATTATATATGGATCACTCGGGTGACTTAAATTATCGAAATGGAGTAAATTCCCCACAATATTGTGCCATCTTACTAAATTGCCTTCACACCAACATAGCAGAGTCCATTAAAACTAACAACATGGACTGGACAGAAAATAGTGCCAGTCAAATGGCTAGGGCAGTAAGATATCACTGGAGGGACATAAAGAAGCAGGATAGCCCGCCTATAGTAAAACAGAAAACGGAATATGTGATCAGAAAGGGAGTACTAAAATTCGACACTGAACCATGGATCCCCAGATTACCAGAAAACTATGGGACTAGGAGAAATTAGAGTCCAGGAATATCTAGATCGACACCACAGACATCTGCCTTAAAGCCAGCTCCCCATAGACCAGAGTCGAGAACATGCCAGTCATCAGGAGTGGGCGAGTGTTAGACTTAAGGACGGGTAGGCCACTGGAGTAGGGGGTGCCCAACTAAAGAAAGGAACGAGAGAGGGAGTCACAGAAGAAATTTCCCAGACCAAAAAGAATGGAGAGATCAACAAGATCCTCGAGAGCACAGAGGGAACTGGCAAGAATCAAGGGGACGTCTCCTTTTCCCAGAATAACCAATTCACTTGCCTATGATTAGCAAACCTAGTAGTGACTGGATGCAAGTCTGATGAGGAACCTAGGTTGTCTCTACAGGTTGAAAATAAAATCTGCACTTTCCTAGTAGACACGGGCGCATCCATGTCATCTCTTCAATCAATTTATAATTTATCAGAATCGAGAGAAGTTCAGCATCTGTCCGGGTTACAAGACCAAGTTTGCCAGTGTCCCATCTCTGAGCCAGTCGAAGTAGTATATGGAGGAAAGGCAATCAGACACAGATTAGTGATAACCACCAGATTAGATTGCAACCTGATGGCGAAAGATTTACTCTGTGCCTTCCAACTCAAAATAGAACGCGGTGATCAAGGTATAATACTGACCCCCTGGGCTCCCGTCCGACAATGTTACTCCATAGTGACCCCCCAATGGTGGTCCTTAGATCTGGATGAAGAACCCCCACTTCACATTACACTGGCTTACGATAGGAGTGGGAAGGACAGAGAGTTGGAAACCTTCTTTAAATTATACGAAAGACAGGATTGGGAGGTAGAAGTGTTGGCACTAGTGGAAGGAAAAGGGGGCGCTGCCGAATATGCTAAAATACCAGCACAATTATGGAAAAGACCTGAAGAAGTTGCCCCTCACATCACTCGAAAGGGCTAGGTTACTCCGAAGATTGGCTTGGTACAATTGTAAATTGTCCCTAGTGTGCGTGTGTGTATGTGTGTGTGTGTGTGTGTGTGTGTGTGTGTGTGTGTGTGTGTGTGTGTGTGTGTGTGTGTGTGTGTGTGTGTGTGTGTGTGTGTGTGTGTGTGTGTGTGTGTGTGTAGAATAGTGATGCGGTGGTCAGCGCGGACTCGGTTCCACGCTGTATCTCTAAACTAAAGAAGGATACATATTTTTTTTTAAAATAAATTGGATAGTTATATGGATGGGAAGGGAATGGAGGGTTATGGTCTGAGCGCAGGTATATGGGACTAGGGGAGATTATGTGTTCGGCACGGACTAGAAGGGTTGAGATGGCCTGTTTCCGTGCTGTAATTGTTATATGGTTATATGGTTATATGGAAAGGTGAACTTCCTGGCCAAAGCTAAAGACCTAGGAATGATGGTAAGAAAGGGAATTACCTTGGCAGACCCGAATAATTACCAAAAGCAAAGGTAGAAGGGAAAAATGCCTTGGTGCATCTTCATTATTGTAAAAGTATTAGTGAAGGTATAGGTTGCTAACTTGTTTCATCCCAGGTTTTCTTAGGAATTGTCCACTCTATTATGGATCAAGCACAGATGAACTATCAAGATTGATGGATGGGATTCATGCTCATGAAAACTCCGGAGGTGAAGACTCATCAGACAGAATTCATGGAGCTATGCCCATGAAAATTCAGGAAGCTTCATAACATTCTGAGAAGCTACATCAACATTATCTTGTTAGAACATTTGTTAAAGTGAAGCAAGCATCATTGTATTCTGGGGTTATTATTTATGATGAGGGTTATCATGAATGATAAAACGGGGGAAGGTTAATACTGACCAATTTAAAGACCATAAAATTGAGGATCCCTGCCCTTGTCAGAATTGCTTAACCATGTCAGCTGAAATTTACAGGCCAGTCTAGGCTTAGATTGATGTGCAGGATGGTGAAGGTCCAGGTTTTCCCCTTGTTTCCCCTAATTTGATAAAATGTATAGCGGTTTTGCAAACCAACCTTAAATGCATCATTTTGATTGGACTGCTGCAAGGGTATTATAAATAGTATATATACATATTGTTGCACGACAGTGATCCAGTTGACTATTGATTGGTTGAAACGTTGAGCCTGGGAGGAACTGTTTGAATCCCATGGCACATGTTGCACTGTATTTTTATGTTTGCTTCCTTCACGAAGCTTCTTTCAAGTACCCTGTACAATGTATTCAAGATTGTATTATTGGGTTAGAAAGCTGTCAATTATGTACTGTTATAATTAATGTGTTTTATTGGTTTATAATGAGACCACCCTCATGTGGTTCGGCCCCTCAAAGCTCGGGGACCTATAAAAGGACCTATAGCACGAGGTCCGATGTCAATCTTCTGGGAGAACGCTTGCAACTGCATGACCTTTTGGAGTGTCTCTGCTGGCACGAGGCTAGAAGGGCATTGGCCAAGCAGATACAAGAATCGAACCCGCAATGGTTAGGTATTGTATAGGGGAACTGTTATTGTTTATCCAAAATAAAGTTTAGTTGCTGAAGTGCTTGATTCAGTATTTTATTGACTGAAACTAGACTGGGTGAGCATAGAGCGTGCTATTTACAAGCCAAGCTTCCTTACGTTTGCCTGCTTTTCCCTTTACTCTAACGGGGATGTACACATCCTGAGCTTCCTTCAGTACACTTTGAAAAAACATCCCACTTGGCCGATGTTCCTTTTCCCTCAAATAACCTGCTCCAGTCAACTTGAGCGAGACCTTCTCTCATACCCTCAAAGTTGGCCTTACCCCAGTTGAGCATTTTAACACGTGGACCCTCTCCGTCCCTATCCATAACTATCTTAAACCTAATCGAACTGTGGCCACTGGTCCCAAAAGGCTCCCCCACACACACTTCATTAACTTGCCCTTCCCAATTTCCCAATACTAGACCCAGTGTTGCCCTCTCACATGTGGGGGCCTCCACACACTGTTTAAGAAAATTCACCTGAACACTTTTGAGGAATTTCACCCTATCTAAACCCTTCACGCTATGATTTTCCCAGTCTATATTTGGAAAGTTAAAATCCCCTACTACCCAACAACTTTATTTGACCTGCAGCTGTCTGCAATCTCCCGACACATTTGTTCTTCTAATTCCCCATCGGGGGTCTCTTTGATGACCCTCAGACTATCCTTGATCAGACTGTGAAGGCTTTATTCTACACTAAACATTATTCCCTTATCCTGTATCTATACACTTGATTGTAATCACGGATAGTCTTTCCGCGGACTGGATAGCACCCAACAGAAGCCTGTCATTGTACCTCGGTACACGTGACAATAAAATGAATGAAACTAAAACTAAACTGAAACAAAAGAAAGCTTTGCAAATGCTGTGACAGTTGAAAGGAGAATTCCTGGTTGTTTTCCCTCCTCCTCAGCTGATGCAGGGACCTTGAAAACTAAAGTGAAGCCACCGGGAAACTTAGGCGTGGGAATTCCCTTGACTGGAGAGAAAAGGGAAATTACTTTATCCGCCCGACTGTCAACATAGCTCTGGTTTGCAGATCTGGACTTACCGCCCAGTTGGGAACATTACATTCAGCCATTTTACAGTCAGCCTTTAACTGCTTCACTAATGCTCTCTTATAGATAGATAGATAGATAGCCTTTTATTGTCATTCAGACCGAAGTCTGAACAAAATTGCAGCAGTCATACATATAATACCATACAATATAACAACAATAAACACACATTAACATCCACCACAGTGAGTCCACCCAGCATCTCCTCACTGTGATGGAGGCAAAAGTCAGCCGCCATACCAAGGCTAAATCTGCATGTCTTTATTCAATACAAATCACACTGGATTTTCTCAAGATGTAAAATGCAATCGTTAGTTATATAAATCCCACAAAACAAATCCTTTATTATTCTGGAAAATAAGGATTATATTCTTAAACCACCAGAGTTAAAGCTGACATTGTAACTCGAGGTGCCCAGATTTTCCCGAATGGAAATTTCACATCCATCTAAAAACCCAAAGTCAGGTCTCACAGTGGCGCAGCGGTAGAGTTGGGGCCTCACAGCGCCAGCGACCCGGGTTTGAGTCTGACTACGGGTGCTGGCTGTCCGAACACGGAGTTGTGTGCGGTCTCCCCCCCGTGACTGCGTGGGTTTTCTCCGGGTGCTTCGGTTTCCTCCCACACTCCAAACACGTACAGTTTTGTGGGTTAATCGGCTTCAGTAAAATTGTAAATTGTCCCCGGTGTGTGTAGGACAGTGCTAGTGTGCGGGGATCGCTGGTCGGCGCGGACACGGTGGGTCGAAGGGCCAGTTTCCGCGCTGCATCTCTAAACTAAACTAAACTAAAGATGCCCAGAAGTCCTGAATGTAAACTTCACTTCAAACTAAAAACCCGAAGTTAGGTCTCCTTATAGGAAACAGCCGGGAGAACGTACAGTCAGCACCCGTAGTCAGGGTCAATCCCGGGTCTCTAACAAGAGAAGGTGCTGGCAGTCATAAAGAATATTAGGGTGGCTAAATCCCCAGAGGCAGATCAAGCAGGCGGCACAGTGGCACAGTTGTAGAGTTGCTGCCTTACAGTGTTAGAGTCCCGGGTTTGATCCTGATTGTCTATACGGAGCTTGTACCTTCTCCCTGTGACCTGTGTGCGTTTTCCGTAGGTGCTCTGGTTTCCTCCCACACTCCAAAGACATACAGGTTTGGAGGTTAAATGGTTTGCTAAAATTATAAATTGTCCCTAGAGTGTAGAATCGTGCTAGTGTACAGGGTGATCTCTGGTCGACACGGACTCGGTGGGCCGTGGGGCCTGTTTCCGTGCTGTATCTCGAAACTAAGCTAAACTAAATGAGTCTGAAGAAGGGTCTCGACCCGAAACGTCACCTATTTCATCGCTTCATAGATGCTGCCTCACTCGCTGAGTTTCTCCAGCATTTTTGTCTACGTTAAACCACACTAAAGGCATTCCCAAATTCCCAAGATGTGCAGGTTTTTAAACGCCTATCTCACCAGGGACTAACTCTACTGAACGTTTTTCCTTCCATTATTTATTATGTAAAAGAATATGTGTGTTATGATTGTGTTTACAGTTTGTTTGGTTGTTTGTCTTTTGCACAAAAGTCCGCGAGCATTGCCACTTTCATTTCACTGCACATCTCGTATGTGTATGTGACAAATAAACTTGACTTGACTTGACTTGACTTGACTTGAGGTTTGTAGGTTAATCGGCTTTGATAAGTTGTAAAATTGCCCCTAGCGTGCAGGATTTTGTTAGTGTACGGGGATCACTAATTGGCGCGGACTCGGTGAACCGAAGGGCCTGTTTTCGCGCTGTATCTCAAAATTGTAAAGGCCTTGAGATGCCGGCTGTAGACAGTCATGGCCTCGGAAGCATTCAGGAAGGCAGGGATCATTGCTGTCTACATTTTGAGCCTGTATCATTTCAGGGCATTGCACACTAAACATAGGCTGAGTCGCTAAATTAAACAGCAGTCAGGAAAGTTGGGATAAATAAGGTAGTCATGAGTTGCCAAGCTATAAAGAGAGGTATTAAACCTGGCTCAGCACTTTATGGACAATTAAAAGTAATAAAGATTAAGAGAAACAAGCTAGGTCTTCATTCCTTAGAGCGCAGGAGGATGAAGGGTGATCTTATAGAGGTGCACAAAATCATGAGGGGAATAGATCGGGTAGATGCACAGTCTCTTGCCCAGAGTAGGGGAACCGAGGACCAGAGGACATAGGTTTAAGGTGAGGGGGGGGGGAGAGATTAAATAGGAACCTGAGGGGTAACTTTTTCACCCAAAGGGTGGTGGGTGTATGGAAGGAGGTGGTTGAGGCAGGGACTATCGCAATGTTGCATCGTGGCTTGGTTCGGCAACTTGAGAGCCCTGGAGAGGAAGAGACTACAAAAAGTAGTAAACACTGCCCAGTCCATCATCGGCTCTGACCTTCCTTCCATCGAGGGGATTTATCGAAGTCGCTGCCTCAAAAAGGCTGGCAGTATCATCAAAGACCTACACCATCCTGGCCACACACTCATCTCCCTGCTACCTTCAGGTAGAAGGTACAGGATCCTGAAGACTGCAACGATCAGGTTCAGGAATAGCTACTTCCCCACAGCCATCAGGCTATTAAACCTGGCTCGGACAAAACTCTGAACATTAATAACCCATTATCTGTTATTTGCACTTTATCAGTTTATTTATTCATGTGTTTTTGTCTACTATGTTCTGTTGTGCTGAAGCAAAGCAAGAATTTCATTGTCCTATCAGGGACACATGACAATAAACTCACTTGAACTTGAACTTGATTTAGATATGTACATGGATAGGACGGGTTTGGAGTGATATGGGCAACAGGTAGGTGCGACTAGTGCAGATGGGACATGTTGGCCGGTGTGGGCAAGTTGGGCTGGAGGGCCTGTTTCCACACTGTATGACTGTACACAGTAATTCTGAAGGTTACAATAACTAAGTTAAAATTTGATTAGCTGTTTAATTGCTTTAACGTAACATCGCTGGAATTAAAATAGGTATTTGAAAATTTAAAATATCTGGATTTGGACATTTTAGCCGTCAAGCTTGGTCTAGTTGTTCATGCATAGAGCTGTGGTAATTAGCAGTGTTGATTGTCTTTATGTGTAGGAAGGAACTGCAGATGCTGGTTTAAAATGAAGATAGGCACAATGTGCTGGAGGAACTCAGCGGGCCAGGCAGCATCTCTGGAGAAAAGGAATAGGTGACGTTTCGGATCGAGACCCTTCTTCAGACTGAGAGGGAAATGAGAGATATGGGTGGTGATGCGGAGAGATATAGAACAAATTAATGAAAGATATGCAAAAAAGTAACGATGATCAGGAAAGGTAGAACCCACAATGGTTCATTGTTGGCTGTGGGGATGGTGATAACGAGATGTGCAGGCAGTAAAACTCAACAGGGCGACAGTGAAACCAGTACGACGACTAGGGTGGGGAGGGATGGAGAGTGAGGGGATGCAGGGGTTACTTGAAGCCTTAGGCCCCTCTTGGTCATGGCTGCCCATGCATGTCTCCAGGGTGCTATTCCCTATATGGAGGACACCTGTGCGTGACTTTGTTTAACGTGGGGAGACTGGTGCACAGACAGCCACCCCACGGTCCTTGACAGATCTGGGTCAGGATCCAGTGGCATGGAGTCCAAGACGACCGGAGACCCTTTTCTGCTGCAGCCTTCATCCGCCTTCCCAGCCGTTGTGACGCTCCACTAAGGTCAGCCATCGTCCTCCACCTGTTCCGCCATTGAGGTCTTGGTTGGATTGCTCTTTGTCAGAGACCTCCCCCTCGACCTACCGCCGTGGGTGGCCCTACCAGGAGCATAGCTCCAGACGGCATCGCTCTCAGGATCCCAGGACCACACACGACAAGGTGACAATCCACAGAGAAGTTAGAGAACCTGCTGTAAGTACGAGAAGTCAATATTCATGCCGCTGGAGTGTTAGCTGCCCGAGCGGAATATAAGTGTGGCAGTGTGAACTGTGGAGAGGATGTTAGGAGGTTGCAGGGTGACCTGGACAGGATGAGTGAGTGGGCAGATGTGTGGCAGATGCAGTATAATATAGATAAATGTGAGGTTATCCACTTTGGTGGCAAAAACAAGGGGCAGATTATTATCTCAATGGGGTTAGGTTAGGTAAGGGGGAGGTGCAGCGAGACCTGGGTGTCCTTGTACACCGGTCACTGAAAGTTGGCGTGCAGGTACAGCAGGCAGTGAAGAAAGCTAATGGAATGTTGGCCTTCATAACAAAAGGATTTCAGTATAGGAGAGGTTCTTCTGCAGATGTATAGGGCTTTGGTAAGACCACATCTGGAGTATTGTGTACAGTTTTGGTCTCCTCATTTGAGGAAGGACATTCTTGTGATTGAGGCAGTGCAGCGTAGGTTCACGAGATTGATCCCTGGGATGGCGGGACTGACATATGAGGAAAGATTGAAAATACTAGGCTTGTATTCACTGGAGTTTAAAAGGATGAGGGGGAATCTTATAGAAACATATAAAATTATAAAAGGACTGGACAAGCTAGATGTAGGAAAAATGTTCCCAATGTTGGGCGAGTCCAGAACCAGGGGCCACATGTCTTAGAGTAAAGGGGAGGCCATTTAAGACTGAGGTGAGAAAAAATGTTTTCACCCAGAGAGTTGTGAATTTGTGGAATTCCCTGCCTCAGAGGGCAGTGGAGGCCAAACCACTGAATGGATTTAAGAGAGAGTTAGATAGAGCTCTAGGGGCTAGTGGAATGAAGGGATATGGGGAGAAGGCAGGCACGGGGTACTGATTGGGGACGATCAGCCATGATCACAATGAATGGCGGTGCTGGCTTGAAGGGCCGAATGGCCTCCTCCTGCTCCTATTTTCTACGTTTCTATGTTTCTATAAGGTGTTGTTCCTCCAATTTGTGCGTAGCCTCACTCTGACAATGGAAATATATTTCTTATGTTAAAGAAAATGCAATCTTTCCCACTCCCCTGAATCTCAGTCTGAAGAAGGGTCTCGACCGGAAACATCACCTATTTCGTTTCTCCCAGAGATGTGGCAGAGAATGGGGCTGGGGGTGAGAGGTAGATCAGCCATGATTGAATGGTGATGGACCGAATGGCCTAATTCTACTCCTATTCCTTATGACCTTGTGCCACCTGACCCGCTGAGTTACTCCAGCATTTTGTGTCTATCTTCGGTGTAAACCAGCATCTGCAGTTCCTTCCTACACATCTATGCAATATCCAACCCTATATGAGCTGCCGGTGGAGGTAGTTGAGGCAGGGACCAGTTAGCCTGACATCGGTGGTGGGGAAGATGCTGGAGTCAATTATAAAAAATGAAATAACGACACATTTGGATAGCAGTAGCAGGATCGGTCCGAGTCAGCATGAATTTACGAAGGAGAAATCATGCTTGTTTCATCTTCTGGAATGTTTTGAGGATGTAACTAGGAAAATGGACAAGGGAGAGCCAGTGGATGTAGTGTACCTGAACTTTCAGAAAGCATTTGATGAGGTCCCACACAGGAGATTAGTGGGCAAAATTGGAGCGCATAGTATTGGGGATAGGCTACTGGCATGGATAGAAAATTGGTTGGCAGTCAGGAAACGAAGTGTAGGGAATTAACGGGTTCAGAATGGCAGGCAGCGACTAGTGGGGTACCGCATGGCTCATTGCTGGGACTGCAGCTATTTACAATTTCTATACCTATAAAAGCCTTGTGTGTTGTATGTTTGTATGTTTGTTTTTTTCCGTATCTTCCTCAAAACACTATGCGTTAGAGCTTAAATCTTTACATATTCTGACTCGCATTTTTTCCCTCCACATCTTAATCAGGTTCACTTAAGATTTCATCCGATATTTTACCAGTTATTCACAATTAAAGTTTAAAAAAAGCCAAAAAACGCTTCTCACACTGCCTTTTTCCAGCAGGTTCCAATGATGATGTCACAATGCCACTAACAGATGTCCAATCACAATGGATCACATTTACAAATGACATCACAATGAGGCGTTGCCAACGGTAACCGCAGTTTCTCACACTCAGCCTTTTTTCCAGGAGCATCCAGTGATGATGTCACAATGCCACTCTCAGTACACCAATCACAATGGGTTCTCAAGCTGCCGAGTGCCACACCCCCAGCCCCCTCCCCCCTGCAGGTTATTCACACCCCCAGCGGGTTATTCACACCCTCCGCCCCCTCCCCCCCGCGGGTTATTCACACCCCCAGCCCCCTCCCCCTGCAGGTTATTCACACCCTCCCGCCCCCTCCTCCCACGGGTTATTCACACCCCCCAGCCCCTCCCCCCCTGGGTTATTCACACCCCCCCAGCCCCCTCCCCCCCGCGGGTTATTCACACCACCCCCCCCCCCCCCCCCCCCCGTGGGTTATTCACACCCCCCAGCCCCCTCCCCCCCGAGTTATTCACCCCCCCCCCTTCCCCCCATTGCCTCAAAAAAGCAGCGAGCATCATCAAAGACCCACACCATCCTGGCCACACACTCAATTCACCATTGCCATCGGGAAGAAGGTACAGGAGCAAGAATTTAATTGTCCTATCTGGAACATATGACAATAAAAGACTCTTGACCCTTGACACCCCCCCCCCTCCCATCCACCTCCTCACACACCCCCTGCACACCCTCCCCCCCCCCCCCCCCCCCCAACCCCCCACACAGTGGGTGCTGGATATATGAAACAAGCTGTCATAGAAGGTAGTTGAAGGAAGTACTATAATAGCATTTAAAAGTCATTTGGAAAGGTACATGGATAGGAATGGTTTGAGGGGATATGGGCCAAAAGTGGGCAGGTGGGACTAGTGTAGTTGGGGGTCAGTCGGCATGGGCAAGTTGGGCCGAAGGGCCATTTTTCATGCTGTATAGCTCTATAATTCTCTGGAAACTCATTAACTAGACTACGGTCAGAGTCTTAGATAAGGTTCCGGGTGATCACATCACAGAAAGGATGTAATATCATTTAGACAGCAAATTTACAGACAAGGACTGGAGAAACTAACTGGCAATTAACTTCACTAGGGAACCAGAGGAGGGTTAATGGAGACTTAATTGAGGTCTATAAAGTTATGAGGCCTTGATAGCTGATTAGTCAAGGCCTATTTCCTTGAGGAAGGAAGTTAATAATTAGCAGGCAAAGATTAAAATACGTTGATGCTGACAATTGAAGGGATATTTTGTGTATCCAATATCTGGTGGGGTGGTCTGGACGTCAATTTAATTTGAGTTTTGTTTCTTATTGTTGCGTGTTCCTAGGTACAGTGAAAAGCTTTTTTGTTGTGGAGCAGCACCTCATATTTCACTTGGGCATCTGCAGTTCCTTCTTGAATATCTGAACTATAACAGCCAACAGCCTATTGTACTTTATCTGTTTATTTATGGTGTGTGTATATATATATTCTATGGCATATGGATACACTGATCTGATCTGTATTTATGCCTGAAATATTCTGTTGTGCTCATTCATTATACATGATTATAATCGAGCCATCCACAGTGTACAGGATAAAGAGTTGAACGTTTAATGCAAAATAGCAGAGTTAGTGGAAGCAATGCATCTGTTGAAATAAAGATTTAAAAGAAAGTGGGGCGATTGTAATGAGTGAATGCGGATCCACATCTGGGAGCAGCACGCTGAGATTTGCCTGGGTTGGGCTCCATCTTGGTAAGCTGAGTCTAAATTCCCATCCTGTTTGAAATGTAGACCGACACAAAAAGCTGGAGTAAATCAACGGGACAGGCAGCATCTCTGGAGAGAAGTAATGGGTGAAGTAAGTAAGTAAGTAACTAAGTTTGGCCAAGTATTCACATACAAGGAAGTTGCCTTGGTGCTCCGCCCACAAGTGCTCCGCCCACATGACATCCAGTGATAGTTACGAATGACTCAGAAAACACGAAATATTAATAATAATGAAACATTAATGATAAAACACCATTGAACAAGCATGTGAACCACCAAAATACCAGATCAAAGGGTTGATGTTGCCGATCGAGATCTTTCTTCTGACTGAGTCAGGGGAGAGGGAGTCACAGAGATAAGGAAGTGTAAGGTGTGAGAACAAGGCATCAAAAGGGATGACACTCCCTTATCTCTGTGTTTCCCTCTCCCCTGACTCTCAGTGTGATGAAGGGTCTCGACACGAAACGTCACCCATTCCTTCTCTCCAGGGATGCTGCCTGTCCCGCTGAGTGACTCCAGCATTTTGTGTCTGTCTTTGGTGTAAACCAGCATCTGCAGTTCCTTCTTACACTAAACTGACCCATAGGCTGGGAACATGTGCGTTCTTGTGTGTGTGTGTGTGTGTGTGTGTCTGGGTCTCTGGTGAACTAGCGACACCTGCTGGCCATCACTGCCCATTACCTTTAGTGGAGAATGTATTTTTAACCAACAACAGCAGAACCATGACCAGCTGGAGAATAAATACATGCATGGCCCCAACTCCGAGGATGCAAAAATAGCAACCATTCTATGCTGTATGTGTAAGAAACTTCAGATAGCCTTTGCTTTCTCTCTCCTTCCCCTCCCCCTTCCCAGTTCTCCCACTTGCCATACTGTCTCCGACTACATTCTATCTTTGTCCTGCCCCATCCCCTGACATCAGTCTGAAGAAGGGTCTCGACCCGAAACATCGCCCATTCCTTCGCTCCAGAGATGCTGTCTCACCCGCTGATTTACTCCAGCATTTTGTGTCTACCAACCGCTCCATGTTGCCTTGTATACTATTGCATAAAGTAGCAAATGTTCCTGTATGTGCATGTGTACACATTTCAGTTCAGTTTATCCATTTTGTTTACTGTCACGTGTACCGAGGTACAGTGAAAAGCTTTTTTGCTGCGTGCTAACCAGTCATAGGAAAAACAATCCATGATTACAACCGAGCCATTTACGGTGTATAGATATATGATAAAGAGAACAATGGTTCATTCAAGGTAAAACCAGTAAAGTCCAATCAAGGATAGTCCGAGGGTCACCAATGAGGTAGATAGTGGTTCAACGCTGCTCTCTGGTTGTGGTAGGTAGTTGCCTGATAAATGCTGGGAACATGTGCGTTCTTGTGTGTGTGTGTGTGTGTGTGTGTGTGTGTGTGTGTGTGTGTGTGTGTGTGTGTGTGTGTGTGTGTGTGTGCGCGTGTGTGTGTGTGTGTGTGTGCGCGTGTGTGTGTGTATGTGCGTGCGTGTGTGTGTGTGTGTGTGTGTGCATGTGTGTGTGTATGTGTGTGTGTGTGTATATGTGTGTGTGTGTGTGTATATGTGTATGTGTGTGTGTGTGTGTGTGCGTGTGTGTGTGTCTGTGTGTGTGTGTGTGTGCATGTGTGTGTGTGTGTGCCTGTGTGTGTGTGTTTGTGTGTGTGTGTGTGCATGTGTGTGTGCGGGCCTGTGTGTGTTTGCCATGTGTGTGCATGTGTGTCTGATTGCGGTATATGTACATGTGTGTACATGCTGCATTCATGTGCATTCTTGAGGTGTGCATGTGTGTGTGCGGCATCTTTGGGTGCGGCATCTTTGTGTGCAGATGGGTGCTTGTCTGTATGTGTGCGCACGTGTGTCTGTGATGTGTGCGCGTGCGTGTGTGAGCGAGACTGTGTGTTTGTTGGGTGTGTGTGCGGTATGTGTGCGTATATGTGCGTACTGCGGCTTTGAGAAAGACGCCTGGTTGGGCAGTGCCCACACCGACACTCGCAGTGGGGTGAACTCACGGATATATATTGTATTTGCAGCGGTAAGTAAATGTTGGGCCACATGGGGGCACTGTCCCTCACCATCACAAACCATGTGTAACTTCGGGGTGCTACCGATCTCATGCTTGAAGAGGAAGTTGAGGCAACCTTTAAGAAACATTTAGATAGGTGCATGAATAGGACAGATTTAGAGGGATATGGGCCAAACGCAGACAGGTGGGACTAGAGTAGATGGGGCATGTTATACGTTATATATGAGAAGAAGTAGGCCATAATAGCATAGAAACATAGAAACATAGAAAATACGTGCAGGAGTAGGCCATTCGGCACTTTGAGCCAGCAGAGCCATTCAATATGATCATGGATGATCATCCAGAATCAGTGCCCCGTTCCTGCTTTTTCCCCTTATCCCTTGATTCTGTTAGCCCTAAGAGCTATATCTAACTCTCTTTTGAAGACATCCGGTGAATCGGCCTCCACTGCCTTCTAAATTCTGTGGCAGAGAATTCCACAAGATTCAGATTCAGGTTTTTTTTTTTTTTTTTTTTTTTCCTTTTTTTTAATGCATTTCGTTGTCTCTGTACTGAAGAACACTGACAATGACAATTTAGAAATTGAGGGGGGAATTGAATCTGAATCTGAATCTGAATGTTGCAGAGTAGTGGAAATCGTGAACCATTGAAAACTTTTTAAGAGTGGTGATCTCTGGGGGAAAGATTGGCTATTTAATAGGCTAAACCCGAGGAGTAACTTTTGGATACACAGAGGGTGGAATGCGGTGTGTATGGAACGAACTGCCAAGGGAGGTAGTTGAGGCAGGTACTATTGAAAGATTTAATAGGAACCCGAGGAGTAACTTTTCTACACAGAGGGTGGCGGGTGTATGGAACGAACTGCCAAGGGAGGTAGTTGAGGCAGGTACTATTGCAATATTTAAGAAACATTTAGATAGGTACATGGGTAGGATAGATTTAGAGGGATATGGGCCAAATTTAGGCAGGTGGGACTAGTGTAGATGGGACATAGGTTGTACGTTATATGCGCAGAAGTAAGCCGTACTAGCATTTAAGAGACTTTTGGATTGTCCAGTTAAGTTTAGTTTAGTTTATTGTCATGTGTACCATAGGTACAGATAAAAGATCTTTTCATAAGTTCATGTAATAGTGGCTGAATTAGGCCATTCGGCCCATCAAGTCTACTCCATCATTCATTCATGGCTGATCTATCTCTCCCTCTCAACCCCATTCTCCTGTCTTCTCCCCTTAACCCCTGACACTCGTACTAATCAAGAATCTGACGAATGGCCTACTCCTGCACCTATTGTCTATTGTCTATTCACCTCTGCCTTTAAAATACTGAATGACTTGGCCTCCACAGCCGTTTGCGGCAATGAATTCCATGGATTCACCACCCTCTGACTAAAGAATTTCCTCACGTTGGTCGGTGTGGGCGAGTTGGGCCGAAGGGCCTGTTTCCACACTGCACAATACTATGCTCTATGACCTTATGATAAATAGTACACATACCAAAATTACCCTAAATTCCAGTGAACAGATCTGAATCAGTGGGACCTTTACACATGGAAGGCAATAGGTTAGAGTCGCATCCTGGCCACTCCCTCTTCTCCCCTCTCCCATCAGGCAAAAGGTACATAAGTATGAAAACGCACACCTCCAGATTCAGGGACAGTTTCTTCCCAGCTGTTATCAGGCAACTGAACCATCCTTCCACAACCAGAGAACAGTCCTGAACTACAATCTACCTCATTGGTGACCCTCGCACTATTCGACTTTGCTGGCTTTACCTTGCACTAAACGTTATTCCCTTATCATGTATCTGTACATTGTAAACGGCTCGATTGTAATCATGTATTGTCTTTGTGCTGACTGGTTAGCACGCAACAAAAGCTTTTCACTGTACCTCGGTACAGGTGACAATAAACCAAACTGAATTTTAACGAAATATTTTGGATGAAAACCCGTAAATTATTTTCAACAGTGCTGCAATTAAAGTCAATTATTCCTATTGCTGCAGCTGCTGTAATTAATATCAATTATTCCTATTACTACGAGCTGCAGAAAATTGGACATCGCCTCCTAGTGAGAAGATAATTGCATGAAAACAGAGACATGATCATTTCTTGTCTAGCCCTGTTGTGCCTTTGTTCGGTCTGCCTTTACCAATTCCCCCCCATAGTTTTATTCAGTAGATCTTCAACAGGAACAGATCGGAGCATCAGCAGAAAGATTTAAATATAGCAGGGTTAACGTTTCACAGAACATCTCATTTCCTAACTCCATGGGTGTTGTCTGAGCTGCACAATGTTATGTGGAAATCCGCTTACAATGTGCGGGGAAATTACATCATTAATTTACACAGAGGGTGGCGGGTGCCTGGAACGCGCTGCTGGCTGTGGTGGTGGAGGCAGATACGATAGTGGCGTTTAGGAGACTTTTGGATAGTTAGGCTTATGCCCCTGTCCCACTTAGGCGATCTTTTTGTAGGCGACTAGGCTGTCACCACATGGTCGCCGGGGTGTCACCTGTAGGGTCGTGAGTCGTCTCCTCAGTCGCCCAAAGAATTGCAGCGTTTTCCTGGCTGTCGCTGGATTTTGAAATGTTCAAAACTCTTCGGCGACAGTTGGCTTGACGCCAATGAGCGTAGCTCGACTTCTCCTGACGTAGGTGCTGTTGTAGGTTGTCGCCAGGATGACGTGGTGCTGACTTTGATGAATTCCATTGACAACTACCTACGTCA